>NC_089592.1:30758086-31058086 GCF_019320115.1 Miscanthus floridulus | reverse complement strand
TTTCATAATGACTTATACTTACATTATTAACATAGAATTTTCTCATATGATGAATGACTACATGGTTCACATGGTACATAGGATCACAACATCACGCACCGACACCGCCCCGGCCCGCCTCACGTCGTCGTCGTCGTCAGCACGCCGGCCCGCCTCACGTCATCGTCGTCAGCACACCGGCCACCGCACCGACACGTATATATACGTCATTTGTATTCATATGCATTTCGTCCATGTGTTTCTATGTATACGGCGGAGCACCGCCACCCTCGTTCACCCATGTGTACAGACATATATACGGCGGAGTGGAGCACCGCCACTCTTGTCACACCGCCCTTTCTCGTGCCCTAATTCGCCCTAGTACCGACGTAGTTCGTCCTAGTGTGGCGAATTGCGTCCGTGATCGAGGGGCAAGATTTAATAATGCATATTGTTTGTAGATTTTACGCATGTAATAAGCAAAGATTTAACGTACTATATATTGGTTTTGTTTTTTGAAGCTAGATGGCCGACCCGAGAAATATGGATGAGGAGGAGTTGATGATGAATTTGATCAACACTGGCACTCAAGTTGCCGGCGATGATGGTGCTAAAAATAACGTGCAAGAGGATGTAGATGACGGGAGTCAGTACTTAGCTCTTGAACAAAATGAGCAACAACATATTGGCCAAGTATATATTTTTTATTATTAGCTATATATATATATTATCATATGTCTTATGTGTGCTCATGACATTAAAAATAATGTTTATGTTTTGTAGCCCTCTGGATCGACATCAACAACTACAACGAAGAGTAAAAATGTTCGAGGTCCTAAAAAGCCATTGGAGGGTCGCTTCATCATCTCGGAGTTCAATGTGGATACAGGAGAACCGGGGGGGCCGAATAAAATGAAATTTGTGCACCACTGTGGTTACCTTGTACGGGACCGGCTCCCGATTAGTACCCGTGAATGGAAGAAGAAGACCAATGCTCCTCATATCAGTTTTGTCTCCGATCGTGACAAGGCGTTAATTTGGAATGATGTCTTGGTACATTTCACGCTCCAAACAGATGATTATGATGATATAATAGATGGTGATGAATTGAAGGAGCGAGTTAGGGATTGGGAAATGAAGAAGATGGCCACCCAGTTTCAGACTTGGAAGAAACACCTATACATGACATATGTCAAGAAGAACATAGCACCAGATTTTACTGTCCTAGGCCCAATCTCAAAGCAGAGGCCCTATTGGGATGAGTTTGTACAGTACAAGACTTCGGAAGAGGGTGTGAGTCGGGTGATAAAGAACCAACGTAATGCCCAACAGAAGACATACCACCATACCTTGGGATCAGGTGGCTACCCGACTGCCATTAAGAAGTGGAACAAAATGGAAGCAGACCTTCTTGCCAAGGGTATCAGACCAGAATCACTCGAGTGGGGAGAACGTGCAAAGAATTGGTTTTTCGCTCATGGGGGAACACTAGACCAGGAGACAGGGAAGTGCGTTTATGGCGCAAGACTACAAGAAGCAGCAGAAAGATTGTTTTATGCTCAGAGAGCTACTGCTAGTGGTGCGTTCAGGCCCAACAGAGAGAAGGATGAGCTGACATACGCCATCGGGACTATTGAACATGGTGGCCGAACTAGAGGCAAAGGAAGTGTCTCGTGGGAGCATGGATTCCCTCAGGACAGACCTTCCTACAGAAGTCGCCAGAGAAAGAAGGAAGAAGAGGCACACTGGCTCCAGAGGTTGGAGGAAGCGGTGCGTGAAGCACAGGAGCGGGAAAAAAACCTTGAAGCGAGAATGCAGGAGGAAATCAAAAGGCAAGTGCAAATAGCAGTGAGTGCAAGCAAGCAGGCATTAGAGCTAGGAATCAATATTAGCCAATCTGTTCAGTTGAAAAGCAGCTGCGCTTCCACGGAGATACCAAATCAAGGGGACACAGGACTGCGCTTCCCTGTGGATGACGTCACTGAACCTTGTACAACGTGTGAGCTACACATTCCGAAGGAGAATTCCACAATCAAGGTGGCTATCGGTCTTGTTAATCCTATCGACCGAACCAAGACACCAAGGATTCATGGGAATATAATCCAAGAAGGATATGCTACCATCTCGGTAGATAAAGCTGAAAAAGGTTTTAGTGATTTGCCTCTTGACATTCCTGGAGGTGATGGCGAGAAGACTCTAGGAGAAGCGGAGAAGACATTCATTCTATGGCGCAAGCGCTACATCATCATTCTAGGGATGTCGGCTCCACCTCCTCCTGAACTACCTCACCATAGGTACGTGCGGATGAAAACACTACATCTTTAATTTGTATTGGCTTAAATAATTAACAATCTGCTCATAATAATATGTCATTCCTTTTTTTGTAGCAGATCCTCCCCCAACCTAAATCCAATTGTTCAATCGCCAGATCATCATAGTGCTCTGTACGATGACATTGTGTTGGAAGACGAGGCTGCATCCACACCCTCTCCAAGGAGGTCTCCAACGCCGCAGCCGCCACCTCCAAGGAGGTCTCCAACGCCGCTGCCAACACCTCCAAGGAGGTCTCCAACGCCTCCCCCGCCCCCGCCTACCAAGAAGCCTAGCAAGAGGCCAGCCCCTCAAACGAAGAACCAGTCCCCGCCTGCAAAGAAAGCCACCGTGAAACCAAGGGCTATTCCCAAAATAATATCTAAAGAGAAGGAAGAAGGAACTGATGCATATAAAAAAGACATGTCTAGATTCTATGACAAACTTAAAATGAATCAAGAAGCAAGGAGAAACCCAGAGAAACCGTACTTCTTCGTAGCTCCGGATATTTTAAGAAAAAAGGTGACTTCTTACCAGCAACAACAGCGGGAATCTCGTAAGCCGTCCAAATCAACGTTATCAGACTATGACCGCACTCTCACCAAGTCAATTGAGGCGGCACAGAAAAAGAAGCGGGCAGGGAAAGGAGTTGCCCAACTCGGACAACAAGCGCACCAATCAATCCCCCCGCTAGTTGTTGGTAATGAATATGGTTTGAATTTAGGATTAATGCATCAGGCAAACATACCTCCGGATGTCGATTTGGATCACCTTGGTGAATTTCTTGATGAGACTGGTCTCAACCTTTACCAGATGTTTGGTGATGGAAACATTGAGAGTGCGGCGGAGGTTGATATTTGGAAGAAAAAATTTGTACTAGGCAAGAGTCTATACAACCCTCAAGCCTTATCTGATCTGGGGACACAAATGTACCTGCTAAACAAGTGGTACATGCAGGCGTCTACCAGTGGAGACTTCTGCGTTGGTGTCAGAATTAGAGACGAACATTGGTTCCGTGGCGATGATGTTATGTATGTTGACTTTGCAGAATTTCATCAACTATGCCACCTGACCTCTCTGGACAAAGTTATCATTAGCTGCTATTGCCTGTAAGTAATAATTCTTTCGATCTATTATTAAACTCATCATATGTGTGTATATGCATATAAATTATCCTAACAAGTACTATATATATGCAGATTTACAATGACAGAGCTCAGAAAGGAAGGCTGCAATGAAATTGGTTTTGTTGATCCCCATATAGTATTCAAAGACCCAATTACTCCAATGACTAATTGGAAGTCTGAGTCAGAGAGTAACATCATGAACTTCTTAGTGAACCAACGCCACAAGAAGGATATACTCTATCCCTATAACTTCAAGTGAGTGTTAATCATGTCGATCATAGCCTTAATGGCTCATATGTTGATTCTAGTTCATTAATGAGTGTTATGCGTTATATCCTATAAACACATGCAGCAATCACTGGATATTGATGGACATCGATCTGGTGAAAAGTCACTTGATAATCTATGACTCGATGAGAAAACCACAACAAGACTACCAAGATATGATAGATATTATCCAGAGGTAATTTCGGGATCTCTAGCAACTATATATACACACAAACATGATGATTAACTATATCTGATGACGTGGCAATTTTTTTATTGGGCAGTGTTTGGAAAACCTTTATTGAGAAGCAACACATGGAAAAATGCAAAGCGCCACTGAATGTAATCCCTTTGAAAGTAAGTCCCCTGAATCGCATCATCTTTATTAATTAAACATATAGCTTTCACCGGATCACCAGATTGGATGACAAATCTTTTTCTCGTAAAGTGATGTCTGAGGCAGGAACAGGGGAACAACTACTGTGGTTACTATGTTTGCAAGTTTATCAAGGTGCTCTCCCAAAGAACTCCTACAGAGAGACTCAAAGTACGTTAAAAATACACTATATATTCATTTAATTATTATTATTGATTGTGTTACTATGTCTTTATATATATATATATATATGTACATATATTAATTTATTTTCCTTTAATTCAAACCTGTAGACTCGATGGTTGGAGGAAAAGGTCATACGGCAAGACCAAATCAAAGCAATTCAAGAGTCTATAGCCGGATTTTTTAATGAGCAGGTCATCGATTCCAAGGGCGAGTTCTACTTCGACCCAACACTGCCATTGAAGCCAAGCTAGAGGATGAGAGGAAACTTGTTATGTCACAACAACTATAATGCAATCTTTTGTAATATATGCACATGAAATAATATAATGTAAAATACACATATGCATGCATGCATGTAAATATATATATGATGCATGCATGCATATATATATATATATATATATATATATATATATATATATATATATATATATATATATATATATATTTCTATGCTTGAATTGTGTGATTTAATATGTTCATTGTGCTTGAACTGAAACATACTATATGCGCGTATAAATGTATAATTAGCATCGTACAATACAACTTCAAAAATCTATTTTGAAAAGAAAACAAAAAAATGAAAAGAAAAGAAAAAAGAAAAAATCCTTTAGTCCCGGTTCGTATTACCAACCGGGACTAAAGGTGCCGGCCATCGTGGCATGTCAGGAGGCACCTTTAGTTCCGGTTGGTGTTACCCACCGGGACTAAAGGTCCTCCTTTAGTCCCGGTTCCTGACCCGGGACTAAAGGACCCCCCTTTAGTCCCGGATGCTTGCTCCCGGGTGGGGAACCGGGACTAGAGGGGGTTCCCCACCGGGAGTAAAGCTCGGTTCTCTACCAGTGAGTGTAGCTGTGAGGGCTACATGGCTCTGGCTTTAGCTCAGTATGAGGACCTTTTCTAGCTTGTTAGTGGTTACCTTTATGGCACAAGAGGGGCTCCGACAGGTATGATCCCGACCTACCAAGAGGGTGCACTTTGGTTTCTTGGTATTTTGTTAGTCACTCCTTGGAGGGGGTTCATGCTTATTGATGGGGAAACCTTAGCGGCCCTAACATGTTAGACGAATCTTTGAAAGGCTTCATAGTGAACCCTACCTACCATCCTTGGTAGTGGGCCAAGAGGTAGGCCGCCTCGGGCGAACGGGTAAATCATGACTCATAGTGAAAGTGTACAACCCCAGTAGAGTGTAAAACTAGTATATCAGCCATGCTCACGGTCACGAGTGGCCTTAGACCCTTACGGAATAGATGAAGAACACAGATGGTACCGATGATGAAGATGCACAATAATGATTACTATTTATACTGTTAATTATTCATGTTTACCTTATCATGTGTTTATATGGGCTTGTGAATAAACTTGTTGCCACATAATTGCTAAAAGATGACTCATTAAAAGCTAATTGCAGTTAAACCAGTGTCAGCCTTTTGAGCCTTATGAACCCCATGTTATATTAGTTGAGTACGACATGTACTTACGCTTGCTTTACTTTTTAAATCTTTGGAAAAATCCCGGATAGGTACCAGATTGCTAGAGTTTGGAGGAGTTAGGCTTGTGATCAACCAGTCAGTTGTCCCTATGGAATTGGAGTCTTCACCCGAAGATCGGAGTTGTCTTTCCGTTGTTTGCTTTCTAAGGTTATATCCTTTATACTATGTATGTTATATATTAAGCATTGTCTATTGATATTACCTTTATTTATAGCTATATGTAATATTTGACTTCCTAGGCTCACATATGGTGTGTATCTGGTTTTGTTCTTAAAACCGGGTGCTATAAAGTGGTATCAGAGCAATACTGATTGTAGGACGCAAGCCTAGTAGAAACTGGTCGTTTTAAGGTTTAGAAGTTGCTACAAAAACCCTTGCTCTATGAACCTTGATATTTTCTTCTCTAGTTTATCTCTACCCTTGCTATTCATCTTTATGTTGGTGCTTATTTTAAAGTCTTTGTTCTCATCTTCACTCCTTAGCTTGATATGCTTTTAGAACTATCCCTCACCACCTTCTTGTGTAATCTGAAGATGAGTCTTAGGATTGTTACCCCTAGTACAATGAGAATGATAGTATCGCAAGTCAAGTCAATGATTGAGATGTGCACCTTTATTGCTTTGTTGAATTGTCATTATGCTTCTACTTGTTTTGAATCTTTGTAATGATTGCAGTGATCTTGTTAGGTGTTCCCACAATTTTTTTTAGTTTATAGGTCTAAGGTATCAGGATTAATGAAATAAATAGTTGTGTTATGGTTTTCTTCTGTTTTCCCTATCCTGCCTTACGGCTTATATCTCTGATTTTGGATGATCAGAAATCATGAGAAAATTCTGGACAATAGTAGACTTCGATATCTTTCTGTGACCACAATAATCACCCTGATAGCTATTTTGGTTAAGGATTTATGAAAATCACAAGACGATGCACCTGTGCTGTCTGAAGCCTGGAGCAGTTTTGTTGTGCGCACTGTTTTTGACTACCTGAACTATAGAATTTCGAAAAGTGTTCTATAAGGAAGTTGTGGAGGATTCGATAAGCTTTCTAACGGTATAAGCTAGAACTTCATTGGATTAACAGAATGAGAGTTACAGCTGTTTTAGTGCACTGATGTTTTTCATCCCACGAGGAAAAATCAAGTTGTTGTTCTTAGATATGCACATGCGTTCCTTGGGATGTCATAAGGCCATTATGATAGTCAGCGTACCAAGAAGAAGAAGCAAGCTACCTTTTTGTGTCCCCTAGTTGATCTTTTCTTCAGGGGGTAGCCAAGTTGAAGAATTTACAAGATAAAGTATCATACATTCTAGTTTGCGTAGCGGAAATGTGGTGGGCCCATAACCCACAGGTTCTAGGATCGAAACCTTTGGAGGAGATCAATAAGATAGATCAGCATGCCTATGCAAGCTATCCCACTAAGAAAGGTCCGAATGCTCAAGGCGCCATATGAAGTTCAGTTATGCTCTCTAGCTCTCACTTGGAAGAATCGGTAAATCTGATAAGGAGGGTGGTACCCAGAGTATGTATATCACTTAAGGGTTTCATCATCAAGAGTAAGTATCCTTTGCTCAGTTGATAAGTTATCAGATCATCTATGAGGAATGGATGCATTCATCAGTATGGCTCTACAATTCGAGCTATCCTCAGCTAGGAGTCCAATCTTCAACATACCTAGGATAAGTAGGCGTTGATGACAAAGGAATGAGATATCTAATAACTACAGATGGTTCTATGGAGTCTCAGGAAATTCCAATGAAATACCAAGCATGACAAGAAGGTTTGGATTGAAGAAAGTTAATGATGTGATAGGAACCCACTCAAGGATGTGAGAGAGAAACTCAGAGTTTTCAATAATGAGGTTTGATTAGAGGTTCAAGGGAAGTTTATCCAAGACCATCAAGATATTGATAGTGTTACTGGAGGAGGTTTAAGTTCATCTCTATCAAGAAACCCTAGGTAGGTATTTGAAGGAGTCAAACAAATAAGGTTGAAGTAAAACCTATGTATTAGCTTTGCCAGATCAGGACAAGAGCTTTATATCTACAATGAAGTAAAACCTATGAAATCTTTGAGGGATGTTTTAACCTCCAAGTATTGCAATTACTTGGATTGACACTATCATATATATTGATCATATGAAGTTATTTATTTTGACTCATGCAACTGGTTGCTACCAAGCAATTAGTTCGCTATCCACCAAGGATCTACTGGAAGAGTTGAGAGTTGAGTTTGATGGAACTCAAATATTTTTGGGTACTGCTCTTCCAATCCAAAGACCTTTATCCTAGACAAAAACTTCTGAAAAAATCATTTGAGTACAATTTTTCCCTAGATTTCACCTTCATATGGGTCACCTGGATTCTTTTCCACATGCTATGCGCAATTGTTTTATTTCTCATGTACCACTTGTATCTTGAAAGTAGAATCACTTATTGAGTAGACATTTGTTCTCCAAATTCATATTTGTCACCCTGAACACCGTTGTCTCTGGTTCTATGTGTATAAACAACAAACTCCCCTTAGAAGTTCTATATTTCTTTTTTTTTTTCTCAAATATGTTGCGGCAGAACTGGATATTATTTCATTAAACTAGAAGGAAAAGGGTACTATATAATATATACCGGCCTCTAACATCAGCACCGAAGATGTTTTTAGATCATTGTACATTATGGGAAATTACATCTAGATCTATCATGTTACTTTTTAAGGAAGTCCCTTGGGACATGAAAGAATAAATGTTTATAGACTACTAAGGATTTAGTGAATTAACTCAACTTTTCCTTTGACAGACAAATGTGTCATCAGTTTCAACTACTTTGGAACCTCTCCAATAATCCATACCTCTCTTGCTTATCTTTCCATGACACGTTGAGACAACTAAGTAAATAATAAAAGGATAAGTACACATATGACGTCGATTTTTTTTTTTTTTTGAAAAATCACTTTCATTATTCTTTGCATAGCAAAATAGTACGTTAAATTCCAAGCACTGATAATTTCTCAAATGCACATTACAAAAATTTCACACAACTATTGACCTTATCAAAACCATTATTTTCCGTGAAGAAAACAGTGTCATTAGTGTATACAAAGTTTGGGAAAACACTGTTCAGTATTTCCATCGATAGGCACTTTTGCCTTTAGCCCTTGCAATTAGGATTGCAATCATATCTAGGATTCTTGGTTTGGGCTACCAGAGTCCCTTCATCTCATCATCGGGCTTCCCCCTCACATAAAACCTACTATTGACCTTACAAGATGGGGGCCAAATACATGACGGGAACTTTTGGATCTGTCAGCCGTAGGCTTTGAACTCTTAACTGCACTAGCATATGTATAGGTCATGTTCCGTCTTGAATTTTCTTTCTCCCTACCACACTCCCATCAGTGAAATATACAAATTTTGGAATGATTTCTATAACTCATAGGTCATTTTTTGCCCAAAATTTATGCAGAATATAAGTTGTTTTAGGGGAGTGCGGGAGGGGGAGGGGAGGCAGTTATTAATCTTGACTTATATTGGCATGCATATACAATTTTTGGAATCGTTTATATAACTCATAGGGTTTGTCTTTTCCCCAAATTTATGTGGAATATGAGTTGTTTTAAGGAAGTGCAGGAGGGGGAGGGGGAGGGGTGGGGGAGGGGCAGTTATTAATTTTTACTTATCTTGATTCATGCTTGTATGCAAGAGATGGGAGATGACAAGAAATCGAGTGATCATATGATTGGTCTCCCATAAAAAGGTGTGAAAATGCTCAGATAATGTGAAATTGGCTGCTCATGTAGGCACAAATAAATCAGTCTTAACCTAAAAAAACAAATAAATTGGTCACTGAATAGCTAGGTAAACCAATATTTGCTGCGCATTGTTGATAACTAAAATATGTGTTGGTCATAAATAACACAAATAAATTTGACATCAAATAGCTCTTGAATTTCTTTTGATGGACTTAAAATCGGATGCACATTGTTTTTTTTTTTTACCTAGGGACAACCCCACTTTCCATTGCTTGCTAATGCAGATATCCATTGTGATCGTACACAACAGCACAGTAGAACGCAGTCCACAGAACTGACAGACCGGTAGCACCTAGCTAATTACACCTAACTCGTGAGAACTAGGGCTAATAAAAACATAGACTAAGTTCAGATAACACAAAACTGACATAAAGTGACCACTCAGAACCAATACAAGTATACAAGACTACTTCAAGAGATCTGAGCCAGATCGTGATATGAAATGGCTTAATCCTCTTGAGTTTCATAGCTCGTTCTTATCCTCCTTGCCTTCTCCAATCTTGGCCGCACATTATTGTTTAGGCCATACTAGTGGAGACCACCCGTAGTATAGAGTACATTAGGTACATGCTTGAAACCAGCTATTCACTTGGCTTGTTCCTAATCAACTCTATCCGACTATTCAAACTGAGCACTGCTTGAGAGAGGGATGCGCTACCATCGTCCACACCGCCACGCCATCTTCCAGCGCTGCTCACCACCCATGCCATTGCTAAAGGGAACGAGTATACTACCGAGCACAAAATAAATCTACCACGTTTAACCAAGATATATTATGCAAGTAGTTGATCATGAACCGTTGCCACTAGATGTGCAGTGCAGCAGAAGAAGAGTTGGAGCAAACTGGTCAAACTATTACATGTCAATATAGTGGAAGTAGACCGACATCCACATGCCCTGCTACTAGCCACACACATCTACCTGCCATGATAACCCTTGCATTCATTTCCAATCAATGCAGCACCACCAACAACAGTGACTATAGTTTCCACATGTGTGGTGATAGAACCTCGTGCGCCCGTGTGCTAGCACCCACTGGTAGAGAACCGAGCTTTACTCCCGGTGGGGAACCCCCTTTAGTCCCGGTTCCCCACCCGGGAGCAAGCATCCGGGACTAAAGGGGGGTCCTTTAGTCCCGGGTCAGGAACCGGGACTAAAGGAGGACCTTTAGTCCCGGTGGGTAACACCAACCGGGACTAAAGGTGCCTCCTGACATGCCACGATGGCCGGCACCTTTAGTCCCGGTTGGTAATACGAACCGGGACTAAAGGATTTTTTCTTTTTTCTTTTCTTTTCATTTTTTTGTTTTCTTTTCAAAATAGGTTTTCGAAGTCGTATTGTACGATGCTAATTATACATTTATACGCGCATATAGTATGTTTCGGTTCAAGCACAATGAACATATTAAATCACACAATTCAAGCATAGAAATATATATATATATATATATATATATATATATATATATATATATATATATATATATATATATATATATATATGCATGCATGCATCATATATATATTTACATGCATGCATGCATATGTGTATTTTACATTATATTATTTCATGTGCATATATTACAAAAGATTGCATTATAGTTGTTGTGACATAACAAGTTTCCTCTCATCCTCTAGCTTGGCTTCAATGGCAGTGTTGGGTCGAAGTAGAACTCGCCCTTGGAATCGATGACCTGCTCATTAAAAAATCCGGCTATAGACTCTTGAATTGCTTTGATTTGGTCTTGCCGTATGACCTTTTCCTCCAACCATCGAGTCTACAGGTTTGAATTAAAGGAAAATAAATTAATATATGTACATATATATATATAAAGACATAGTAACACAATCAATAATAATAATTAAATGAATATATAGTGTATTTTTAACGTACTTTGAGTCTCTCTGTAGGAGTTCTTTGGGAGAGCACCTTGATAAACTTGCAAACATAGTAACCACAGTAGTTGTTCCCCTGTTCCTGCCTCAGACACCACTTTACGAGAAAAAGATTTGTCATCCAATCTGGTGATCCGGTGAAAGCTATATGTTTAATTAATAAAGATGATGCGATTCAGGGGACTTACTTTCAAAGGGATTACATTCAGTGGCGCTTTGCATTTTTCCATGTGTTGCTTCTCAATAAAGGTTTTCCAAACACTGCCCAATAAAAAATTTGCCACGTCATCAGATATAGTTAATCATCATGTTTGTGTGTATATATAGTTGCTAGAGATCCCGAAATTACCTCTGGATAATATCTATCATATCTTGGTAGTCTTGTTGTGGTTTTCTCATCGAGTCATAGATTATCAAGTGACTTTTCACCAGATCGATGTCCATCAATATCCAGTGATTGCTGTATGTGTTTATAGGATATAACGCATAACACTCATTAATTAACTAGAATCAACATATGAGCCATTAAGGCTATGATCGACATGATTAACACTCACTTGAAGTTATAGGGAAAGAGTATATCCTTCTTGTGGTGTTGGTTCACTAAGAAGTTCATGATGTTACTCTCTGACTCAGACTTCCAATTAGTCATTGGAGTAATTGGGTCTTTGAATACTATATGGGGATCAACAAAACCAATTTCATTGCAGCCTTCCTTTCTGAGCTCTGTCATTGTAAATCTGCATATATATAGTACTTGTTAGGATAATTTATATGCATATACACACATATGATGAGTTTAATAATAGATTGAAAGAATTATTACTTATAGGCAATAGCAGCTAATGATAACTTTGTCCAGAGAGGTCAGGTGACTTTAAGTTACAGAATTTCTTCTCTGGCACATTTATAATACCCTTTATATTCGAGGAGAATCCAGATGGTACCTTGATGTTGTTTAAGCATTCAAACATGATTTCCTTCTCCTCTTTGCTTAGAGTGTAGCTAGCAGGACGTAAGTAATGGCGTCCATCATCTGTCTTCTCTGGATGCAGGTTGTCTCTTTCTCTCAAACAACGCAGGTCCTGTCGTGCTTCAAATGTGTCCTTAGGCTTTCCATACACACCCATAAAGCCTAGTAGGTTCACACAAAGATTCTTCGTCAGGTGCATCACGTCGATCGAGCTACGGACCTCCAGGACTTGCCAATAGGGTAGGTCCCAAAATATGGACTTTTTCTTCCACATGGGTGCGTGACCGTTAGCGTCTTTCAGAATAGGTTGGCTTCCATGTCCTTTTCCAAAGACGACTTTCACATCATTGACCATATCGAGTACATCCTCACCGGTTCGGTTGCGAGGCTTGGTCAGGTGGTCTGCCTTCCCTTTAAAATGCTTACCTTTCTTTCTTACGGGGTGATTTGCAGGAAGAAATCGACGATGGCCAAGGTACACGACCTTTCGACATTTTTTCAAGAATACACCTCTAATATCACCGAAGCAGTGTGTGCATGCATTATATCCCTTGTTTGACTGTCCTGAAAGATTACTTAGAGCAGGTCAATCATTGATTGTTACGAACAACAATGCTCGCAGATCAAAGTGTTCCTGTTTGTACTCATCCCACACACGTACACCTTCTTTATTCCACAAAATGAGAAGTTCGTCAATAAGTGGTCTCAGGTACACATCGATGTCATTGCCAGGTTGCTTCGGGCCTTGGATGAGCACAGGCATCATAATGAACTTCCGCTTCATGCATAACCAAGGAGGAATGTTGTAGATACTTAGAGTAACAGGCCAAGTGCTATGACTACTGTTCTGCTCTCCAAAAGGATTGATACCATCTGAACTTAAAGCAAACCTTAAGTTTCTTGCGTCATTTGCAAACTCCGGGAATTCTCTGTCGATTGCTCTCCACTGGGACCCATCAGCAGGGTGTCTCAACATATTGTCTACCTTACGGTCTTCTTTGTGCCATCGTAACAATTTTGCATGTTCTTGGTTTCTGAACAGACGTTTCAAGCGTGGTATTATAGGAGCATACCACATAACCTTGGCAGGGATTTTCTTACGCGGACGTTCGCCCTCAACATCACCAGGGTCATCTCGCCTGATCTTATACCGCGACGCATGGCATACCGGGCATGCATCCAATTTCTTGTACTCTTTGCCACAGTATAGGATGCAGTCATTAGGACATGCATGTATCTTCTCTATTTCTAGCCCCATAGGACAGACAACTTGTTTTGCTTCGTAGGTAGTGGCGGGCAATTCATTGTACTTCGGAAGCATCTTCTTTTGGATTTTTAGTAACTCTCCAAATCCCTTGTCAGATACACCATTCTTTGTCTTCCATTGCAGCAATTCTAGTGTGGTTCCCAACTTTTTCTGCCCTGCATCACAAGTTGGGTACAACAATTTCTTGTGATCTTCTAGCATCCGCTCGAACTTGATCTTCTCCTTTTCACTTTCACATTCTCTTTGTGCATCACGAATGACCTGACAAAGATCATCAGCCGGCTCATCTTCTGCGGCTACCTCTTCTTCAGCTTCTCCCATTGCAGTATCATTGAAGCACGCACCATCAGGAATAATATCATTGTCGTCCCATTGTTCTTCTTCATCTTCTTCCATTACAACACCAGTTTCTCCATGCTTTGTCCAACAAATATAGTTTGGCATGAAACCCGACTTGAACAAGTGTGAATGAAGAGTCCTTGAGCAAGGATATTCCACCGTATTCTTACATATGGCACATGGGCAGCACATGAAACCGTCGCGTTTGTTTGCCTCGGCCGCACGTAACAAAGAATGCACGCCGTCAATGAACTCTTGTGAGCGGCGATCAGCATTATACATCCAATGACGGCTCATCTGCATTACATGACATAAATATCATATTAAAACCCAGATCATAATTAATTATTTATACAACATGCGTGCCACCACAAAAGATACAAATTTATGAAAGCATCGCTACAATGTAGACAATCCCAACTACCACTAAAAGAACTAAAGCTAAAATACATTTCAGGAGCACAAGGATTTCGCGACCAATCTCAACTAAAACAGACAGATCCCCCGATTGTGCAACATCTTTGGGCTTCTTCGGCTGGATCACTGCCTCATTAGCCGCCGTATCTGCCTGTTGTGCAAGATATTTTTGCACGAGTTCAACATACTCTTCCTCCCAGTAGAAGCCTGAACATCGTCCACTGCCATCCCACTGAAATTAAAACAAAAAATTAGAACTTTAATCACAACCATCATGAAAATAGGTATAAACTAACCATAATCATTAAATACGATAAAATAACTCACATTGCAATCCGGACACTTGTAGA
The DNA here is from genome assembly GCF_019320115.1 of Miscanthus floridulus. Taxonomy (NCBI): domain Eukaryota; kingdom Viridiplantae; phylum Streptophyta; class Magnoliopsida; order Poales; family Poaceae; genus Miscanthus; species Miscanthus floridulus. Next base: position 31,043,306 of record NC_089592.1, on the reverse strand, counting down.
AGATACGATCCTTGTTGGGACCCTCCTTCTTCACTCGGTACTCCATCACAATCTTCGTCTCATCACGACACTTGCCGCATGGAATGAGAGGAAGGCCCGGCCTAAGTCGCTTTGGAAACCCATGAGAGGTCGAGGACCTAGAAGCAGTTGCCATCTACTCTCTATACTCATTTTTTAACTATAAATTTCTTCTTTTATAAACAAATAAAATTAACAAACTATAAAATTATCTAGATCTCTAAACAATGATATTTTTAATGGTCATTGTGTTCTCGTCTTTTACTGCTGCAGGTAAGTAATTCATATGATATTTCCGCAAATTAACAGAAGAATGGGAATGTACACACATAACAGACTACTACGACGATATCGGGACGTGTGAATAAATAACCATCCGTACTAGTTGACCTTGCTTACGTGATCATCTCGGCGAGCATTTCTCCACCGGACAGCACCGTACTTGGTCAAGAAAGAGCTTCGATTCTATGAGGAAGGGAACACGGTCTCCCACGACCGTTGTCGCTCTCCCTCGTAGAATCAAAGCTCCTCCTTGATGTCCGTTACCACTCGACAGAGAACATGCTTGCCGAGCTGAACACGGTCCGCAAGTTCAACTAGTACGGATTTTCTATAATTTTCTAACTATTTTCTAAGTTTTTATTTATATATACTACGTTTAGGTACGGTGATTGACAGACTACTACGACGATATCGGGACATGTGAATAAATAACCATCCGTACTAGTTGACCTTGCTTACGTGATCAGCTCGGCGAGCATTTCTCCACCGGACGGCACCGTACTTGGTCAAGGAAGAGCTCCGATTCTACGAGGAAGGGAACACGGTCTTCCACGACCGTTATCGCTCTCCCTCGTAGAATCAAAGCTCCTCCTTGACGTCCGTTACCGCTCGGCAGAGAACATCCTCGCCGACCTGAACACGGTCCGCAAGTTCAACTAGTAAGGATTTGCTATAATTTTCTAACTATTTTCTAACTTTATATTTATATATACTTTAACCTTCTTTCATGTAAATATGCAAGCTTAAAGTGATTTTGAGCTCAAATTGCTTACAAATGAAAAAAACCACAATAAAGAACCATAAATATATATAGTGAATAAAATGGCATAAGAAAATGGTAAAAAATGAGAGTATGAGATTGGTAACCTTTACAACTGAAGAATCGACGGAGGAATTGAAGAAATCGACGGAGGAATCGAAGAATGGATGGAGGAACAATGGAGGGAGGGAGGAAGCAAGAACACTACTGCAGTGAGCTTCAAAATGTGCTGAGCTCGGGCTCGGGGAGGAAGGAGGAGACGGCCGATTTATAAAGGGAGAACATTTAGTCCCGGTTGATAGATCCAACCGGGACTAAAGGTAACTTTCCAACCCCGGGCGCAGCCACGGCCCGGGAGTAGACCTTTACTCCCGGTTGGAGCCACCAACCGGGAGTAAAAGTATACCTTTAGTCCCGGTTGGTGGCTCCAACCGGGACTAAAGGTCCCTGCCACCTCTGTCTGGCGTAGTAGCCGTTGGGCAGGGACCTTTAGTCCCGGTTGGAGCCACCAACCGGGACTAAAGGTATTTCTAGTCCCGGGGGCAAAAAATTCCAGGACTAGAGCCCATTTTGGCCGAGGATCAAAGGTCTGTTCTCTACTAGTGCCTCCATTCGAGGGGATGAGCTCAACCCACATGGATGCCATTATGCTCCATCTCGCAGGGGCGACTGACCGGCATGGGCACTTGAGGAGGTGGCGGCGGGTGTGGGGAAGCTCGGGGATGTCGCGGTCGGCCAGAGCAGGGCAGTAGCGAGAGGCGGGGCACAGTGGCCTGGATGCGCTGAGCGAGTTCAGCCCTCCAGCCATGGCGGCACGAGGCGAGCTCCAGCCCCAGCCATGGCGTGGGGCCGAGCTTCGGCCCCAGTCCATGGTGGCACGGGACGAGATCTGCAACATGGCGGCGAGCAGCGACAGCATGCTCGCCTGGATGGGGGGAGCGGCGGCACATGCTTGGCTTTGGTTGAGAAGGCCTAAGGAAGAAGGTAACGTGGGAAAAAAGAAAATAAAGAGGATGATAGGCGGGCTCCACTAATAGCTACTGTTAACGGTGTGGGTTCAACCTTTCAACCAAACAAAAAAATTGGGTTGAAGATAACCCCTTAACCAAACAAAAAATTGGGTTGAACCTAACCCCTTAACCAAACACGAGATAGGTTCAACTTCAACCCAACCCAAAAACTAGGTTGGACCCAACCCATCCCACATGATCCCAAAACTAAACACATGGTTAGTTCTTTACTTAGCTTGGAGGAGGACCAGCCATCTTGTATTATTGCAAATGCAAACCATGCTTGTTTCAAGTGAACTTTCACAAACTAACATTTTTTGGGTTACATAAATCCACACTTGTTTTTGCTAAAGTATTAGGAACATGTACACTATTTTCTGATTTCTAAATTCTATATTTGATTTCAGTTACCCAATTTTCCCAAAGTAACACTTAGGGGCCGTTTGGATCCCTTCATGTTGGAGGAATTGGAATCTACTTAATAGATTAGTCTATTTGGTTTGGAATTTAACATTCCACAACTTTCCCAAACTCACAAATAAACCTATCTCAAATTCATAGGGTGGGAGATGGAATTTGATTCTATAAATCACCATGCTATATTTGTACTCTGCAACTTATAGTATGCTCTTCAACTCACTTCCCGTACAGTAGAAATACAACATATAAATATCTTCCTTGTATGGCTAATAATAATATACAAATATATTCTATATACAACTATATTAGCTTAATTAATTGTACCTAAATTATAATTACTAGAATGAATTTAATCCAAGGATCCAAATGGGGCCGGTAAAAGGTAGGTAAAAGGTAGCCAAACCGGTGTGTCATACAGATGCATTATGGGTGTATCAGTATCCCATGTATGGGCAGCGCACAGGGTATAAGTTATTCAAATTTGTTGCAAGCAATTCAATAGAAAATGAAAGTAAAAACTTAAAGGTCTGTGATATTTCGTCTAAAAGAAATGTGCTGGCAATGTGTGAAACGAAAACAAAATAATAATAACATATATGGTATGTATTAGTGTCACAACGAGCGAGATCCTGCTGCCGCTATTTTTTTATTGCCGTTGGAGCTTGTTGCGTTTCCAGACCTATATCCAGTACTTATCCAACCGGCGCCAGGTAGTACTGCCAGCCACTGACGCGCACATTTTCATCCAATAATGAAAACTAGCCAGAAATGCAGAGAAAGGGGCCCCTTCATCCTTTGACTGCGTGATTCGATCGATTCCAAGCACCGTCGTCTGATCCCGTGGCGGCGCGCCCTGTGGGAGTCAAAAATAAACCCTCCCTAGATAAACACGCCGCCAAGATGATGCCCTTGACCCCTTGCTTGTGCTATATAAACCCGGTCAACACGCCCTCCTCTCCATCAGACACAAGTCGCATCCTCAAACTCTCAACAGCATACCACCACCATGGCCGGCGGGAAGAGGAATAGGCTGCAGGGTCCACCCCCGAAATGGGCTGTCGTCCGTGGCATGCTCCACATGAGGATCAAGGACGCCGCCGCGGAGCTGAACGTCCCCATCACCTACCTCAGGCGCCTCTGCCTCCAGAACGGCTTCCCTACCTGGCCAGGAAAGAGGGTAAGAATAATACATGCATGATTTTATTCAAGCGAGCAGCACTACTAGAGTTCCTTATATTAGCTTGTGTCTGACCCGCCTTGAGCTTCCTCTTGTTGATTTATGGCGCCACACAGATCCGGTACATGAACGATATAGGGAGGAACCCGATGCTGGAGGTAGATGCGCCGGAGAGCTCGTCACGGCGGGCTGGGTTAGCTGGTCCTTCCCAGCTGGCCAGGATCGCAGTGACGGCTGGGTTAACTGGTCCTTCCCAGCTGGCCAAGATCGCGGAGACCAAGAAGAAGGAGGAGGAGGACGACAACATGACTGGGATCCCCGAACCAGTTGCGAATTCTCCACCTAGAGAAGAACTCGTCACTTTAAACTTGATCGACAAGGTTGGATCGTCCTCCAGCAGCGAGAGCAGCTAGTTTGCCATTACATCGTACTGTCATCTATGCTGCAAAATGCAATACTTGTAGCTAGATGATCATAAGCTTGATCCATCAGTCGACTATGTATTACTGTGATCACACAGTTCGGAAACTTCTATTATATTGTTTGTGCTTTGTTGTGAACTGCAGAATGAATGCCTTTGGTTAAGGCACTTGCAAAGTTGCAATTGTTATTTCAGGATGAATAAACATTCATGCGTGACAGTTCCCATGGATGCCTCTAAAACATCTATTGAATGTTGTGTGGTTTGTCAGAATGGCTTTGGTTAAGTCACTTGCATGCAATTGTTATTACATGATGAAACTTGACAGTTCCCATGGACGCCTCTAAACAGGGTTGCATGGGATAGCCACCGCTTTTATATATGACTGGACTTGACTTAGTATAACCGTTCTTCATTTATCGATAATTTTGTTACATTACATGAATGGAAAACAAAATATATATATATAAGGGCTACAGCTCTTGCTATATCCAGTTGTTATGCTTCCAGCCTAGTTTAATCAGTGTTGCTCATATCCTGCAAAAAGGACACCAAAAGCAAGGGTAAGTATGATGGATCATACTCAGCAAACATGCATATGATAGGAACAAAACATATACATAACTAACGAAGGAAATTATCATGTGTTTGGACTGCGGTATTCAGCTACAACAATTTAACTAGCCAAAACCTCTCTTGAGACGAGCATATCTCTTTTGTTCCTCTAGAAACACTTCGCATGGTCACTCTTATAGATCCGTCATCAACCATTATATTCAGAATAAGATCCATCCCCATTAGAGAACTTAGACAGCAATTTAATTTCTGAACTATATAGCTGATACGATTAATCGCCATGGCAACACCAGGTTTACTAAACACCACACTAGCAGCTTAAGGGCATTTAGTTAAAGCGCATGAGAAAATATAAGCATTGATACGAAATAGCTAGAACATCAAACAGTATGGACCATAAATATGCTCGAAAATGTAAGGGCAACACCATAGTTTGACATGTGAAAAATGTATGGCGTGTAAGCGCCACACCACAAGTCCACAATTGAGAACGTAAAACACTCTATAATAATAGAAGGGCAGCACCTCATAATGTAGACAGCTGAAAATAAAATGTTAGCAAAATGATATACTATGTTAATACGGTATATACTGCTTGCATTATCAATTATTAGTCTATACCTAAGTGTTGACAACCAATTTATGATCGGAGAGCTAAAAATGGATTAGAAAACACGTCCAAACAAGAAAAGAGCAAAAAGAATTGAATTCTGATCAAATTGAGCATAATTTGCAACAGCCTGGGAAAGATGGCCTAGGACAGTTTTTGCTGAGTCTCCTCATTGTCCTATATAAATTGGACCAGACTGATTTTGAAAACTGACCTGAGCCGATTTTGGCAGTCTGGTCTCTAACTCGTTTTTTTTCCTTTGGAAACTTATCCAATCTAGTGAGAAGTATGTAAATTGTGTGTGGAATAAGTATCCTACTAGGATATAAGACCATCTCCTTCTATTTATAAGAGAGGATCATGGACAATTGAGAGATCTATCTAATCATAAAAAACACATCTAGCTTTACACTTTATATTCTACCTCAAGCTCTTCTAACCCCCTTGTTGTCTAGCACTTCTCTCAATGATATTTTCTAGCGTTCTAAGGTGATATTGCCGATTCTAGGGAACCCCTGGTGTATATCTCCCTGATGGGTCTTCCTTGGAGGCGTTCATTGTTTTTTCAAGTGAAGAAATAGCATCAAATCGGCCACGTTGAACTGCTAAGTCAGCCTCACCGTTTACACCTAATCCACTGCATATCTAGTAGGTCGTGTGCAAACCTCTGACGACGATCTAGCCCCTACCGGTGTGTTGGTCGAATTTAGCGTCAACACACTTATTGGCGACTCCACTAGGGAAGAAGCAAACATATCTACTATTATATGTCTTTAGATCCAAATAAACAATCCCAAGAACATCATTAGACTTTCGTCTAATCAACTACTTGAGGAGATTCACAAGATGCTAGAGGAGAGGACGAAGGCCGAAGCTGTTGTGGATCTACAGTATGCCCTTTCATGCGTCGAGGTGGATTGGCAGGGGAGCTATCAAGAAGATCCAAGGTATCAACTTTGATCCTCTTTCTGCTACATCTGTATCTGAGGTAAAACCAGGTCTGCCTCCCCTTAGACATTGTATTACACATGATGAATGTGCTACAATAATTGCTGATCAAGTTAAGCTTTTTGAGATCCATGTGTATGAAAATCTTAGCAAATTTATGGACGGTCATAATAAATGGGGTGAAAGAGATATGAAATTCCTATTTTTTTCTCAAGATGCATCTATTAGTGTTTCGGCACGATTGCTAGTCGACCTTAATATGAGGTGTCGTTCAACTTTAATTTTATGAAGGGAAAACGAGCTATGCATCGGCTAACTAGCCCAAATTGGCCTATTTGGCAACTGAAATAGATAGGGCCAGTTTAGGAGGGTTTGGTACTACTTTATCAATGGCTACTTTTGCACAGACATCGGTTTCCACTACACGAGGCGATAGCAATTCAACAGCAGCACATGTCTCTCTGCTCATAATATGGTGTTGCCAAATCCTCCTAAGAAACTTTTTAGGTGCCAGCAAGCTAATGCACAAATACTTCACAAATCACCAATCTGGCCTCATAGGATGAAGCTCTAACCTGATTTAAGAAAGAATTTCATAAATCTTTGGAAGAAAGTTTGGGTGTGCATTTTAAAATAGCTGAGAAACCATACCCCTCTTATTTTGATTACATGAAATCTTCCGATGGTGGAAAGTGCCCGATTTTTATAAATTCAGTGGCAAAGATAATAAAACCACAAAGGAGTATATTAGCATGTTTCATGCTCAATTGGGTGAGGCTAGTACCATGGAATATACAAGGAGTCATAACCTTTCATTATCTTTTACTGGTACTGCTTTCTTATGGTATTCTTTATTGCAATCTTGCTCTATTGGTTCTTGGACACAACTAACTAGAAGAAAAATTTCATGGATATTTTTATAATGGAACCAGTGAGCTTAAATTGTCTAATATGATATCGGTCAAGCAAGGGTTTGACAAGTCCGTCCTTGATATGTTAATGGATTCAGTGATATTAAAAGTTGATGCTTTAATTTAACAATTTCTGAAAATATTTGTTGATTTGATTTTTCTTGGATTGTACTTTAATATTAAAGAAAAGCACTTGGAGTTTCTTTCTGTTAATCATTTATCAAAAAAAAAAGATTCGGGGTTTGTATGGCTAGTACAAGCCAAATTAGTCTTTTCTTTTCTCTTAAGCCGATTCACAAGAATCAGTTAGAGAAGATGAAATTTGCATTTGATGTATCTAAGTGCGAATTTGAGAAGACAATGAAAAAATCACGTGCAAACAAAAGTGGTCAAATTTAGATTAAAATTGCGCAAATTTGAGTAGACACAAGGAAAAAACAGCCTAGGCCAGTTTGGAGAGCTTCAGCCGAGATGACATAAAAACCAGCCTAGGCCAATATGTGTAGACCCTGCACCGTTTACTGTTTAAACTGGCCTAGGATTTGTTTAGAACCGGCCAGAGCCTGGTTTGGAAGATCCAAAGGCCACTTCGTGATTTTTTTTTTAAAAAAAACTCTTCAAATCTCATGGGAAAATTGTAGATTTCTTATGAAATTATTTTTCCTACTAGGATAAGACCATGCCTCTATTTATATGAGAAGATCACATCAGATTGTGAGATCTATATATACCCGAGCATCAAAAAAATCTCTTATTTTTTATCTTCTACCTCAAGCTTTTCGAACAATCCCTTATTGTTCAGCACTTCTCTAGATGAAATTTGCTGACATTAAGTGGCCTTGCCGATCTAGGACACCCTTGTCGTGGGTTTTCCCAATAGATCTTTTTGGGAAACGTTCGTGGGTTTGTTTGGGCAAAGAACTAGCGTCGAATCGGCTTAGCCGACTTGTTTGGTTCGCCTCACTGTTTAGATCTATCTCCGCTATGTATCATGGCCATGTGCGATCCCGACGATCTTGTCTTTATCCGTGTGTTAGCCGGATTTAACACCATCGGGCCTTCACAACCTAACAGAAATATGAATCTCTGTCTCCATTAGACTTTACTAAGACAAGAATTAATTCGAATAGAAGTGCATAAATTTATGCTCAAGAGGGAAATAATCATGACAAGTGAGATAGTGGAAGTGCGCTACCATATACTCCCACTTGTGCTTCCACTGTTCGTCAAGCAGAGGATATATATTCATCAGTGCAGTTTCCATTGTGTTATTTCCTTTTTTTTCTTCTTTTTTTTAAACACACTCAAAACGAGTCACATCTAATATATCTTAAGGAAAACAAAGATCATTATAAAAGATGGACAATAATACATAATACGACCTCTAAAACATTAAAGTACATCAAAAGTGGCAGAGGGAGGGGGGCAGGGGGGCCTGGCACCCCAGACCTGCTACTAGTCCTCTAGTATATAGGCTCTGTTCATTTCGCTGAAATTTGGCTTATGCTGATTTGTTGTGAGGGAAAAACACTGTTCGTTCGTTGAAAAGTATTGCTAAAGTAGTTCAAGCGAACAGGGCCTATAGTTAATATGCATGTATTGTTTTGTGGAAGTTAATATACATGTATGTACTTGTTGTTTGGCTCCTTCCATTCATTCGAAACGTTAAGTGTATAGTGTGAGGGACCGCCGCTTCAATTTACCAACATCGAGTGTTATCCACTTGACCAACTCAATTTCAGCAAACCAACATTGGTGATTCCCCTGGAGATGCTATCCATATCTCCACAATGCAGGATCCTAGCTAAGTATCATACCACAATAGCCTCCACAACTCAAAGTTACATCTCATCATCGGAGCACATAATAATTTAGTAGAAGACATATATTACAAGTCTTATTAAATTTAACAAATTAATTATATAACATTTAGAGAAGGCATTGATTCAATGCAACTATATGTAGTGGGAACCAACTGCTACTATGATACTATATACACTCTCACTAGTAACGGGTAGTCGCCTTGCCCATGGGCATCACTACCATAGCTTGGACGGCTCCTCCCATTCACCTACACAACCGGAGACATCCTCTTTGCCGAGGGCTTGTGGGTTTGCCGAGGGCTACATCTCGGGCACTCGGCAAAGGGGGGTCTTTGCCGAGGGCCAGCCCCTGGCCCTCGGCAAACAAACGGCCCTCGGCAAAGTAAATCTTTGCCGAGGGCCTAGCCCTCGGCAAATTGGCCCTCGGCAAATATGGCCGGATGGGTCACGGCGGCCACTGGCGATAGTCTTTGCCGAGTGCCCGCCATCAGGCACTCGGCAAAGATTTTTTTTAATATTCTTTGCCGAGGGCCATTGGCCAGGCCCTCGGCAAAGACCCCCTTTGTCGAGGGCCAGGCTAGACCCTCGGCAAAGAGTTTTTTTTGGTTTTTTGAACCCAGTTTTTTTGTGGTGCTATAATACATTATTTAAATCTCAATTTTAAAATATGGGCCAAATTTGACTTTTTTATATATTTTCCTAATTTATTTATTTTTGTTGATTTTTTTCAAATATTTCAAATTTGAACTGCAAGTGGATGGAATAATGCAATTTAGTGATTCAAAAAATGTTATTCATGGTATTTGGTGTATGTTGAGTCCCTATCCATGAACTCGCATCAAATTTCGGACATCTTCTTATGTGGAGATGTCTGGGTTTTAGGCATCCGACATCACAACTTGCTCAAAACCTTCTCAAATTTTTACCACAGCCTACACATGCGATAACATGACAGCTCGACAAGTTTCATGATTTTCAGACTTCGTATGAATTTTATATAATTTAAAAACACATTTCCGACAAGTTCCTCGTCATGTTACGTGAAGAAGATGCCCGAAATTTGATGCGAGTTCGTGGATAGGGACTCAACATACACCAAATACCATGAATAACATTTTTCGAATCACTAAATTGCATTATTCCATCCACCTGCAGTTCAAATTTAAAATATTCAAAAAAAAATCAACGAAAAGATATAAATTAGGAAAATATATCAAAAAAGTCAAATTTGGCCAAATTTAAAAATTGAGATTTAAATAATGTATTATAGCACCACAAAAAAACTGGGTTCAAAAAACTAAAAAAAAACTCTTTGCCGAGGGTTTAGCCTGGCCCTCGGCAAAGGGGGTCTTTGCCGAGGGCCTGGCCAATGGCCCTCGGCAAAGAATATTTAAAAAAAAATAAAAAATCTTTGCTGAGGGCCCTGGATCTGGGCCCTCGGCAAAGGGCCAACCCTAAATCGGCTAGCCACCCAAATTCCCCGCCCATAGAAAAATCTTTGCCGAGGGCCTAGCCTGGCCCTCGGCAAAGGGGGTCTTTGCCGAGGGCCTGGCCAATGGCCCTCGGCAAAGAATATTTAAAAAAAATAAAAAAATCTTTGTCGAGGGCCCTGGATCTGGGCCCTCGGCAAAGGGCCCAACCGTAAAATCAGCCAGAGCCCTCCCCGCCCACAGAACGGTTGACGCCCCGCCGCTGCCCCGCGCCCCGCTGCCCTCCCGGCCCGCCGCAGCGTGCCCGGCTGCCCTGCGCCCCTAGCCGCCCACCACCGCGCCGCCCCGCGCCGACCCGCGTCCGGCCGCCACCGCCACCCCGCGCAACCCACCGCGCTCCTGGCCCGCCGCAGCGCGCCCGGCTGCCCCATGCCCCCCGCCGTAGCATGGCCGACCGCCCCGCACGCCCCGCCGCCCACCACCGAGCCGCCCCATGCACCCCACGCCTGGCCGCCACCACCACCCAGCGCGCCCCCAGCCCCCGGCCGCCAGAGGAGGAGGGAGGAGGAGCAGGCCACCAGAGGAGCCCCACCCCGCCGCTCGCCTCAACCAACCGGAGGTGCCCCGCCCTGGCCGCGCCGCCCACCCACGCCCACCGGCCGACCCGCCCCAAGGAGGAGGAGAACCTCCGCGCCATCCGCCAGCCACCGGAGAAGGAGGAGGACCCCGCGCCACCCGCCAACCCCGTCCACGCTGTCCGCCGTGCTCGCCCCCGTTCTGAGGTGCCCCGCCCCGGCCCCTTGACGCCGCCCCATCCGCGACCCTTGCCCTGTCCGCGACCTCCGACGTCCCTCTGACATCCAGGTATGCCCTTCCCTCGCTTCATGGTGTACAATGCTGGTGAAGGAGGAGGTCTAGGTGGAGGTCGTGGTGTTGGTGGCGTGCAATGGTGGAGGTGTAGGTGGAGGTGGAGGTGGAGAAGGAGGGTAGTGTGTTCGTTGAGGTGGTGGTGGTGTGGTCGTTGTGGTGGTGTGGTCGTTGTGGTGGATATGGTGGTGTGGTCATGGTCGTTGTGGTGGATGTTGTGGTGTGGTCGTGGTCGTGGTCGTGGTGGTGGTGGTGTGGTCATGGTGGTGGAGGTGGTGGTGTGTTGGTGGTGGATTAATATATATCTGGCTATCGGCCATCATGCCGTATTTGTTCCCTTGATATGTGGTTGTCGGCCATCGTTTCGGTTTTTTCTTGTAGGTTTTGGAAACCTCCCCGTATAGGGGAGGTTCTGCCGAAATTTTCAACTTATAGTATTGTGTTTCTTCTTTTATAGAGAAGAGCACGTCAGAGGGGACTTGGCGACCCCGACCCTCTTCGTCGGTGTTGCGGGTCTGCCTACACAGCATCGCCTCATCACTGCCCCGACTCGCCACTGCCCTGCTAGCCTGACTCCACTGCCACCGTAGGTATAAATAAGCCCTCCTCTCGTATCATTGTCTTAGATCGCATAACCTAGTTAGGCGTCTCCCGTCTGAAAGAGATATGGTCGTAGGTATGCGGATCTTTGCATATCTACGACCGTATCTGTTTCGGATTGTCCACGTTTTTTGGACAGCCCACGGATACGTAGATGGGTTAGTTTCCATGGTCTACTCTGGTCCGAGACCGAGTTTCGGCAGCTCTTCCCTGTTATTCTCCGGATACACACTCTCCCTGGCAGGACATGTATCAGGAGAACAGCGGGGAGGTGCTGCCGAAATTCTGTCTCAGAGAGGAGCGGAGCCTAGAAACTGACCTCATCTATGCATCCGTGGGTGGGATTAGGACCTATCCTCACCTATTAGACATTAGGAACACCGCATAGATGCAATTGATGGTCACAATACTCTGTGATGTAAATGTTAAAGGATGGAGGACCGTCAGTGGATGTACATAGGCTGGAGAAGCGGCAATGACTATGACTATGAATGGGTGAAGGGGACAGATCATTTCTTGAAACATGCATTTGGCCCAGGAGCAGGAGGACATTCTCTAGTTTGGTGTCCCTGCAGCAAATATGACAACAGGAGAAAGGTAGACGAGAAGACCATGGGTAGACATCTTGTGTTCAATGGTTATACGCCTAGCTATCAGCAGTGGATCTACCATGGTGAAGCAGATCGTATAAGAGCGGAGGTGCTGAGAGCACGCCTTGAGGCTTTTGATGATGATGCCGGGGTAGCAGACATGCTAGATGACGCCCACCAAGCTCACTTCGCTGAACGACATGAGAAGGAGGAGATGGAGGAATCCGCAAAGGACTTCTACAAAATGTTGCACTCGGCACAAAAACCCCTTCATGAGCGTACAACGATTTCTCAGCTGGATGCGGTTGGATGCATAATGGGGTTGAAGGCCGAGTTAAACCTGAGTCGAGAAGGCTTTGATAAGATGTTGGCCATGTTTGGCACCATGCTACCGGAGAAGCACACTTTGTCGATGAACTTGTACGAGGCAGAGAAACTCCTTCGTATGCTTAAGATGCCGTATGACAAGATACATGTTTGTCTGAAGAGGTGCGTCCTATTTAGGAAAGAACATAAGGACGCAAATTACTATCCGAAGTGTAAATCCTCTAGGTACCTAGAGGTAGACTCTAGTGATAGTCAGAAAAAGCAGCTTCTGATCCCTGCGAGAGTGCTACGGCACCTTCCTTTCCTGCCGAGGATCCAACGGGTATTCATGATCGAGGAATCCACGAAACAGATGACATGGCAAATGGTACAATCCTGGGAAGATGGTACATCCATCTGATGCTGAAGCATGGACGTACTTCAATGACAAACATCGTGACAAAGCAACTGAGGCCCGTAATGTACGTGTCACGCTGGCAATAGATGGGTTCAATCCTTATGGAATGATGGCTTCCCCATACATATGCTGGCCCATTTTTGTTATCCCCCTCAATCTCCCCCCCCCCCCCCGGCATCTCCTTTCAATGGCATAATGTATTCTTGTCGTTGATAATTCCTAGACACCTAGGGAGTAATATGGGTGTGTTCATGGAGCCTATGATTGATGAATTGATCCACGCTTGGGAGAAGGGGGTATGGACATACGACCGAGCTACAAAGACAAGCTTCAAAATGCACGTTTGGTACCACAACTCCCTGCATGACTCCCTCTAGTTCTGCTTCCTCACAACCGCCTAGTGATTCGGCCTATGGCAAAGAGGTAAGTAACTATAGATGTTATCACAACTACTTATAAGATATGTTGGAAATCATAAGAGAAACTGATAAATTTTCTTAATCACTTGTGTAGGTCCTGGTTGGTTTTGTCAGGTACTCCAGCACGCACCCCCACGAGCATCCTTGGTGTTTTGTGCAGGAAATGGTACCCCAACATTGTGCAACTGTCCAAAGAGCCAGTGGTGCGGGAGCCAGCCTCCAACTAGGACAAGTACGCGCTGGTCATGGATGACACTTACCGCAACAAGCAGGAGCGGGTATTAGTTGAGTTTTGGGTAAGTTCTCCCGCACAACATTGCTTAATACATCTCATTCATTGGTTAAATGTTTTATTGAAATAATGAATGGATACATTGGTTTTGTATGCAGAAATTTTTCAAGGCCGAAGAAGGACTTGAGGCCCAGGCGGATCGGGCGGCTGCCGCAGCTTGTAGGAAGTACGTCATCGAGATGCACCACCATGGGTGCATCCAAGCCCACATAGACTACTACAGGTCGGTACTTAAGCAGTCCCTCCCTAAGCCTCAAGCAAGACTGATTACGCTGACCCAGGACCAGTACCTTGAGGTAGGCGAATAACATTCATAATGATTCGTTTTGATATTAAGTAGGTTCAATTTCATCTTCTTATATGCCAAATACTCGATGACTTGTATGTGATTCCTTGGTGGTGCCGATCATATCCCGAGTGCTGGGCCATGATCGTGGACAAGTGGTTATCACAGGACTTTGTTGGCATGCACGAGAGGCTGCGAGAATAGCGTCTGATGAGGCAAGGTCCAACTCACTATCAAGGCAGCCATAGCCTCCCCGGATACAAACAAGCATACGTAAGTGATTTCTTTCATTTATTTTGATGCTCAATTCTGCTTGATTTCTCACCATCTTCCCGTCTTTCTCGTAGGAGGTTGCGCACCCGGGCGAGGAGGTCTCGGAGTTCTCTACGTGGGCTATGTCCCACATGGGCAGGGCGTCGTCCTCTGTCTCCTTCGACCCGGCTGCCCCGCCCCAGGTGTACTCCGACCCGAACGTATACACTAAAGTCCAAGAGTACACGTCCTTGGTAAGGGAGATCTATAGGGAAGATTATAATGTGCACACTGAGCCCATTGATGCAGAGACAATCATGAGGCTCGGAGGAGGCAAGAAGCACAGGCGGCTGTGGATTGCAGACGGTGCCATCGACTCCACCACTGTTCCCTCCCTCGACGCTATCCGAGCACGGAGCACGAGCTCCAGCCAGCCCATACGCTCACAGCCTTCTCCAGCACTGCAGCAAGTCTAGGCACTCTAGGTAATTCCTATTTTACTCGTCGTACGTTGATATTTACACACCTAAATTAGATTTGCATTACTGATACATTGGAGTGAAATATTACAGGCCGAGCTGCAAGAAACAAAAAGGCAAAGTCAAGAGCAGAACGCGGAACTGGCCGCATAGCTGCAGGCCCAGCAGGTTGTGTTCGAGGCCGCGCAGAAGCAGATGGCGGAGATGATGGTGATCATGCAAAGTCTTGGGCAAGCATCGGGTGTACCTGTGCAGTTTTTAGCTCCTCCTCCTACTCCTGTAGCTACTCCTGTAAGTATGAAAGTTCACTTTTCGCTTGTGTTTTGCATGTATGTCGGCCTTCGTGCCGTTGTGGATGTCGGCGTTCGTGCCGTTGTGGATGTCAGTGTTCGTGCCGTTGTTTCTTGTAGGTTTTGGAAACCTCCCCATGCAGGGGAGGTGCTGTCAAAATTTTCAATTGAGTCTAATCTTTTTGTATTCCTAGATTACTAGATGCAATCTCTAAGTTCCAAAACTGTTTTCCCGGATTACTCACACATGCAATCTCTGCTCCTTTGTGCAGCCTCCATTCACGGGTTCCAATCAATTTGGTAGTGCGTCACCGGGTGATCCCGTCTTTCCTTCACCACCGTCTCATAGGCTACCTTGATCAGGACTAGTGCTAGGTGATGTGGTTGGACTTTATTGTAATATTTGTGGTTTATGGTTCTGACTTGTGCTTGGATTTCATGAACTTGACGTAATAAACATGTGAATGATGATGAACATGTGACTTGTCGTTGTAATATATTGTGATTTGTGGTTCACAATTATGGTTGTAATATATTGTGAGAAAATGGGTTCTGTGTGATATATATATATATATATATATATATATATATATATATATATATATATGTGTGATGGTTGATATATATATGTATATATATGAAATGCTTATGTCGATGGAATGCAAAAAACAAAAAACAAATTATATTTCTGCCGCTTTGCCGAGGGCAATGACCAAGGCCTTCGGCAAAGAAGGGTCCTTTGCCGAGGGCCATCCCATTGCCCTCGGCAAAGATTTTTTTTAAAAAAAAAATAAAATTTCTGCAACATTTCTTTGCCGAGGGCCATGGTTGGAGGCCCTCGGCAAAGATTTTTCAAAAAAAAAAGAATAATTCTTTGCCGAGGGCCGTCCCATTGCCCTCGGTAAAGATTTTTTGGAAAAATTCTGCATATTTCTTTACCGAGGGCCATGGTTGGAGGCCCTTGGCAAAGATTTTTCAAAAAAAAAGAATAATTCTTTGCCGAGGGCCCCCGGAGACATCCCTCGGCAAAGACTCCGTCCCAGCCGCCGGCGTCGTGACGACTACTTTTCTTTGCCGAGTGCCGCTCCAGCCCTCGGCAAAGGCTTTGCCGAGTGCCCGATAAAGGGCCCTCGGCAAAGACCCTCTTCGCCGACTCAAAATTCCCCGAGAGCTCTTTGTCGAGGGCCGCCCTCGGCAAAGCCTTTGCCGAGGGTTAATGGGCCTTTGCCGAGGGCCTCAGGCCCTCAGCAAAAAGGCCATCTCCAGTAGTGCTACTTTGCCACCAACGACGGGTGAGATGGCCACCAATGTTCTTTACCTGCAAAACAACTTAACGGCAGCACCATGAGTACATTGCGTACTCGTAGGACTTAATTCCAACATATATATATTGGTGGATGCAAGGATATTATCAAAAATTTGTACATTTGCAGAAAAGCAATGGCGTTTCTTAAGATGACATGCTCATGATTCATTATTAAATTAATTAGCAATTATAAGTTCATGACAAGTAGCAATGAGTAACATAATTAAAGTGATCAATATTTATAAATCATATCATCATCAAGTTCCATTAACAACACTACCATGGGTCTAGAAAGTAAGAACAACCGGTTCCATCCCAAAGGACTTCACTTGAAGCTTTCAAATAAACTCTGCAGAGGTGCACAAATTGTACCCACACAGAGAACGGGACGAACCACCATACTCTTTCCCGAGTAAGGGTTGCCTCACATCTCCAACCTTTCATTTAGTGTGGCCGAGGGTGCTCACAAATGGTTCGGAAGAATACCAAGGTGATGAATCCAAATCATGCCCCCTTGCGTACCTAAAGGACACCAATGTAACGTTGTCGCATCTACACCGTGTCGCCCCCGATGCCCATGTTGCAAGTAAACCGGTCACCACTAAGCTACTTGGCTTACCAACCCCATCCCCAGCATGTGGTTTGTACGGGTGGTTACTCAGAGTCACTATCCCAATGAACGGTCCTTAACTGCTCCACGAGCTATGTCACTTGAGATCCCACACCCACAGACCCCTCACTTGAGCAAGAATTACCAAATTGATCATCAAGTTCATATATCAAGATTAGGTTGAGTCCTTAGTCAATGTTAGGGAAGTAGACAAGTTGTAACCCTCGTTCATTTTAGTAATTACTTAACCTGGTGTAGCATCCTACACGCGCAAGCATGAGTTCCCTTCTCATACTTGACTTCTACCATTACTAAGGAAGTAAGCAATTAAACATTCCCAAGCCCATTAATTAAGTGAAGGCTCTAATTAATTAGTGAGTAGTTCTAACTTAGTGAAACATCATTAAGTTGGTTAACCAATCTACATAAAATACATAACTCATAATGAAACACAATAAGTATTCAAAATAGGGTTCATAGTAGTGGGGTGCCTACCTGTTGGATGAGCAAGGTTCCCCTAGCTTGGAACATCACTTGTCGTCTCTCCGATACCACGTACCTATATGTATGCACATGAATGAGATACTTATGATGATGCATGCGAGACATCACATGAAATAGAGAACATAGGAGAGATAGCATAGCATGAGAGATGTTGGTGTGTGGTTCAAGTCTCATGTGGATGCAAGGTGCAATAAATAAATATGATGCTTGATGAGTACAATGGATAAAGTAAATGTCATGAGATGTCATGCAATGATATTACTTGACTAGCAATTGATGACATGTTTTAAGTGTTGGAGTGTAACACTATTGGGCTGTCAGTCTGAGTCATCGGATAATCCGGTGTAACGGTCGGACAGTCCGCTAACTTAGGGACTTAGTGAAATCTGTGGTGGTCTAACTTCACGGACTCTTCGTCAAGGGTGACAGACTCTCCGGTACCAAGTTTGTGCTCTCGGGAAACCTTACTGTTCTCTGTTATAATTCATTGGACACTCCACCAAACTTGTCGGACTCTCCGGTGAATTATAATGTGTCTTGTTTAAGCGTAGACAGAAAACATCGGTAGTTGACGGACCCTCCGCCAGATCACTCACAGTGACCAAATCTATCAACTTGAAATTCAAATCTTAAACTAGTGTTTGCATGTGCATGACAACATGTCATCATGTCCCTAAAGTGCTTAGGAATCAAATTAACCAACGGTTTGTGTTCATTGTGCAAAAAAGGTAACATATCTCTAGTATTGAACTAATATGTGAGAGACAAAAGATATGTTTGGGTGCATAAATGCAATGAGATGATGCACATAACATGTTTCATAATTAACACATGCTTAAAGAAAGCTAACACAACAAGTTTCATGGTTTTTGAACACCTAGACAATAAGTTGTCTATTTATTAAATAAAAAATGCATTATTTTAGTCAAAATTCAAATATTCATTTTGGTATCAAATTCATGTCAAGATGATAGAGAATATTCTAAGGAACACAACAAACCTTGTTTCACAATTTTTGGATTTAAAATGAATTTTCTATGAATTTTACAAGTTTGGGATGTGTTGTCTCTATAATTTATCGGACACTCCGCCAAAACGACAGAACCTTCCGATAAACCAAGTGTCGGGTTCATAAACACGGGGTCCCTAATAGGCCCACTTCCTAGCAAAAGCTCAGCCTAGCAGATGACATTACAAACGACGTGCAACTCCTGGGCCGGCCCACATACCTAACGACAGGCCGAAAGAGCGATCCAGTCTCCAACCGGAAGGCCTGGCCAAGGAGGGGACGACGCTCGCTTCTGACTCTGATCCGCTTCTCCGACCGGAAGGCCTAGCCAAGGAGGGGATGATGCTCGCTTTCGACTCTGACCCGCTTCTCCGACCGGAAGGCCTGGCCAAGGAGGGGACGACGCTCGCTTCCGACTCCGAACCGCTTCTCCGACCGGAAATACACCGAACCTCTGCTTACGGCTCTTCTCCGACTAGCGCGGTCGAAGCCAACTGGGAACGACCGGCCGAGGACACCCGCTCGGTGAGGACCTAAGAAATCAGGCGGAGAAGATAAGGTAGGACGCTCAAGTCAACCGCAATACCGAGGACCGTACCCTGCCCATACATTGCACACCTGCAGGACAGTACTGTCAGGCCATGTCAGAAGAGTACTTTGTAGCCTTCCAGATATGTCAGAACACAAACAGTGTTGTAGGCGCTGACATTTGTCCTACAGTATGGTAGGCGCCGACATTTGCCATACCAGAAGAACACGATGGAGCCTGCCACATGCATCTGGGTGTCAAGAGTATTGTGGGCGCCGACAAACTATCTTGTACCCGATGGCGTGGGCAACAAGACTAGGAAACACACACTCTCTCTCTCTCCTAACTTGTAAAGTCATCCCCTTCACCTATAAAAGGGGGATGCGCTCCCTCCTAAAAGGGAGGCGGACGATTGACGGTTCATTCCGACTCTCTCTCTGCTAGCTTTAGACGTTCTGAGCACTCGAATAGCTTCACAGCTATAGAACTCTAAAGCTACACAGAGCATACGTTCCAATACTTAGCGAACGTAGGAGCTCCCGTCACTCTTGGCCCTTTGGTCTAGAGTCCGACCGGACCTCTAACACTCCCCATCTTATTCCCACTCGTTTGTAACCCCACAACAAACTTCAAGCACCTGGGCTCAGGAATAAAGTCACCGACCGACTCAAACTGGACGTAGAGCACATTGTCTGAACTAGTATAAATCCTGTGTCATTGAATGCTAGGCCACATCCGATCACAACGTACGGCAAAATGACAAATATTTACTTATTGGTCACTTTTCGCACCGACACATAGGCTGCTCTCGGATTCGACTATAAATCAGTGGACTCTCCGCCAAAAATGATGGACTCTCCATCAAACCACGAACAACAACAGTGCAAAAATGTCGAGATCGATTCCTGGGGCTCCTGGACTCTGAATCGAGTGCGGTTTGTTTATATGGCTTCCTAGTGATGTGAGGAAGCTTCACCAAGTGTTGGTTGTGCTGTGGGGAGCCCACCCCTATCAATGGTGAGAATCACCATTGGAGGCCATGGAGCTCAATGGGGGAGCTTGCTAGGGTTAGGGGACGTGAGGGAGATGACTTGAGACATGCTCACCATGGTCTTGGGAACCTCCACCTGTAGCAGCTCGCGCCGAGGAAGCTCGAGGTGGGAGATCGGCTTGAGGGGCTCCTCCATGCTTGAGGGAGAAGAAGACCTTGGGGAGCTGCTCGTTGCCAGTGTGCTGCTCCGGTGAAGCTCCGGCGTGGAGCTGCTCCTCCTTACTCCTCCTCCTCCCTTCTCCTCCTTCCTTCTCCTCTCTTCTCTCCTTCCTCTTCTCTCTTTCTCTCCTCCTCACTTCTCTGTTTCCTGGTGTTTGGGCGTGGGGGAGAATTAAGGGAGAGAGAGAGAGTGAGGGCTGGTGGAGAGAGGGGTGGAGGGCTGCTGGTGGTGTTGGTGTGTGTGGGTGAGTGGATGACGTGTGGGGCCGGGAGCTGTGGTGTGGACAGCACAACACATGCATGGGACAGGTGTCGGTACAACTTTTTGGACAGTCCGCTAGAGCGACGGACGGTCCACCAGACTGGCTGGCTATGCCACGGTTTGGACGGACAGTCCACCAGTGGCGACGGACACTCCGTCAGTGCATGGGTTGGCTAAAATTATTCTTAAGTCTGTGAAATGTCCTGACGGACGATCCGTCAAAACAGGCAGTGTTCGGTTTTGGTTAGTCTAAACACAAGTCAAATTCTAATTTGATCTAAAATGCACATGACGCTCAGCAAGTTTAGAAGCATCAAGCAAGATTTTTTACTATTGAAAGTTTTAGGTGCACTTTTATGCTCAAGGTGCTTATGAAAAATTGTAATGGTTTTTGGGTCATTATATATAGTGTGTATTTGAGGCCCAATAAGAAGCAACCCATGTAATTGCTGCTGCTTCCCTTCATCGGTTCTGGCTTCCATCGTTTCTCGCCTATTCGATTGTTCGTCTTCTCTTCTGCTTCACCAGTTTGCGGACTTCGGCACTTCGCCACGCTGGTACTGTCGGAGTGAGAGGCCGGACGTGAGATGCCGTGCCGTGCCACCGCGGCCGTGACGGTGCCGCCACCTCTGTCCCAAATTGACACCGCCGGGCGCCGGCTGTCGACCTACAGTCCAAATTGCCTCGTGTAGGTGTCGGTCAGAAGCAGCAGGTAATCCGTAATCCATAATCATGCAGTCAATGGTATTCTTTTATCTAGAAAATAACAGTCACTAGTATTTTTTATCAAATTGCCTATAATAGATACATAATTTTTCTTTTGGTTAAGATTTGTGAAACATATATGTGACTACAACTTGGTATGGTTTACTAGTTTAGTCTTATACATGGCCCCCTATACTCAAATCTTGGCTCCGCCCCTGCATCAAAGGCCAAATCAGTCGTCTTGTTCCTTCGAACGTCCACTGTCTGTCGGAGTTTGAAGATCACACTACGAAAACAGTAAAGAAAAGGGACACCTGCAAACACCCTTGCCGAAAAAGGCTTTGAAGACCAAAAAAAAGCCACTCGTCGCTGGCAACGAGATCTAATATCCATTGAAAGAACATCGGCCGCAGAAAACCTCCAAAGGACGCAGGGTTACAATCTTTACCATTACAACAGCGTGTTCAAGATCGAAACCTTGCTGTCAAATGTACATATCAAAAGGCGAGATAATAGCGCCCTGACGTTCGGACAGAAGTGCACGTTTGGACTCCAGACACCCAGCCACGCCCAGCGCGTGCTCACCCGTGCGGCCCACACGACGCACTCGCCCCTACACACTCATGGACGTGTGGCTGCCGTACAGCCAACGAAGCACCTCCCTCAGCTGTCAGTTGGACCCGCCAACGGCCAAAATGGATCGATGGCAACGCTCCAGCGCCCCTGCCTCTGTGACGGCACCATGCCGGGTGGCTGTCTCCCACGCGTTCCCTCTGGTTCCGCCCACTCGTGGATGCGCATGCAGGCTCGCCCTGCTGCTCGATCGCCACGCCCTGCTGCTCGCCATGCCTTGCTCGCCCTGTTGTTGCCCACACGCACCATGCAACACGTCCGCGCCTACTCGTCCGCCCCGTGGGGCCGCCTGCGCCTCACGCCTGCTCATGAAACACTTGCAACATGCAGGACTTGCTGCAGCATACGTCTAAAATAGATGAAACATTTAGAATAATATATGTGTAGCCACTGCAACATACGTCCGAATTAGCTGAAACATTTAAAACATACACTTGCAACATGGTTCTGAAAACAGCTGAAACATTTGGAACATACACTTGCAATATACATGTATAGCTATTACAATATGTGCAACATTCCGATCTACTTTTGCAACATCCAGATGAAACACATGCAATCTCCAGATGAAACATCTGAAACACACTTGAAACATACGCTTGCAACATGTGCTTTCAGTGTAATGTCACCTTGCTGCTTGAACAAATGGAGGCTTGTCGTCGTGGAGCTCGACGCCGGCATAGAGGTCGACGGTGGCAGCGCATGCAGCTCGCCGGTGCGCCAGCGGAGTGGCAAGCACTACGCGACCATGGGTGAGCACCTACTCAGCGGCCTAGGCGAGCACCTACACGAGGCAGCAGCACCCCTGGGCGAGCACGTGCTCGGTGGCCTAGGGAGCACCTGTGGGAGGCCGTGAATACCCCTGGCGAGCAGGAGGGCAAGGGTGTGCGTGTGGACGTCCACGCGGGTAGGGCGAGCACGCACTGTGTAGGGCTGAGCACCGCACCTGTACACGCTGGCACGAGTGGGGCTGCCCGGTGGCAGGTCAATGTGGGGCCCGCACGACTGCATGGCAGGGGTGTGCATGCGCGCGGTTCCCATGCCTTTCTTTCATGTGGGCCATAGGGTGGTCTGGTCGCCGTTGGTGGGGAGGCACTCACGCGTACGAACGTTGACCCGTGTAGGCCCGTGGGAAGCGGCACCGAGTGGGAAGCCATGTCCGTTCGTCTGGACACCTTAACGAGAGCATTATCGTATCAAAAGAAGAGGTTAAGATCGCCACATCAAAAGCCAACCAACTACTTCCTCTGATAAGCACAACAAAAGCTAAGGTCTGATGAAGAACATCAGACCAAACTTCCACTGGCCATGCCAGATTGTGAACATAAAAAAGAAGTAGGGAGAAGAAAAAAGAGGAAAGAAGAAAGGAAAAGAAAAAAGAGGAGCCTCAATGGGCCTCCGTATGGGCCTTAATACTTTTTTACATAGTAGAGTATCATGGTCCTGCTGACGTGTCCAAGGCTCATTGTCCTAGTCTGTTCCTATCAAAACAAATTGACCTAGTCTGCTCGCTCTCTGGCGCCGTCATCGTCGCAACCGCCGCCTGCTCCGGGTGTCTTTTGAAGGTTCGGTCGCTGAAACCAAACCCTGCTTCCTTTCCAGCAGCTTCCTATTTTGAATCTCGCCTTCCTTTTCTCGTCATCAGTGTCTATAGGGCATGCGCTCCCCGCTGCCTTCGCGCCATCCTCCTCGTCTCGCCTCGCCAGTCGTCACCCACATGTCGACGCCGACGACAGTTTCGACGTGCACTACTTCAAAATGTTGTTTGAAGTTGCCATTTTTTGAAATTCAAATTTTGAATTGATAGAACAAAGTCACATGAAAAGATGACAAAAATAATAGCTATAAGAACATAATAAATTGATAGAGCATGATTTTAGAAACATTTAGGAAAAAGAATCACCACATTTGGAGTTAGCATGAGTGAGAAAGACTAGTTACAAAATTTCGCTGCGGATTAAAAGAAGAAAACTTTTGTTCATGTTCTTGAATTTCTAGTATTTGAACAATTATTTTTGTACTGAAACCCAGCAACCCATATTTCGTGGCGGTGGAATTTGACTCTCATGAAAATGATTAATCTCATGAAAGTAGACAATTTCGTGGCGGGATACTCATTTTCATGGGGGTATTTAAATACACTCACGAAAACAACTGATTTTCATGATGGTGTCCGGAGCACTCTCGTGAAAATAAGTTTTCGTGACGGGATTTACATCACCCTCGTGAAAACCATTATTTTCATGAGAGTGTGTTTTCCACTCTCACGAAAAACTGTCCCCCTCACGAAATCTCCTGGCAGTGAAAGCATGTCTTTGAGATCTTTGATTACAGCCAGCACAAGGGGATGGGTCAAAAGATGCTCATCAGGTCCGGCACCTTCACCGTTGGCGGCCACGACTGGTCAATCCTCTTCTACCCCGACGGCTTCAGCTCGGCAAGCAGTGATTGCATCTCGGTCTATGTCGAGCTTCTGGGAAAGGAAGCCATGGTATGGGCGTCCTGCGACCTGAGGCTGGTCGACCATACCACTGGGTTGTCGTCTTATGTGCACAAGACAGAGCTCAGGAAGTTCAATTCTGCTGATATTAGCAGGTTTGCTCCACAGACTGGCATGTTTATGAATCGGAGCAAGTTCGAGTCATCGGCTTACCTTCAGAATGATCGTCTCACCATCAAATGCATTATCACTGTAAGAAAAGCACCACGAGTATCTACAACCAAACTCCTGAACAAAATTGAGGTGCCGCCATCCAACATCACGGTGCAACTTGGCAAGCTGTTAGATGCAGAGGAAGGTACAGATGTGACTTTCATTGTTGGCGGAGAGACTTTCGCAGCACACAAGATTCTGCTCGCAATGAGGTCACCAGTTTTCAAGGCTCAGCTTTATGGGCCGATGAGTGAGGCCAAGGCACAACATGTAACAATCCAAGACATGCAACCTGCTGTATTTAGGACCCTGTTGCATTTTATCTATAATGATTCCTTGCCAGTGGACTATCATGGTGGAGGTGGAGGCACTAATAACTGTGAAATGATCTGGCATTTACTCGAGGCTGCTGATAGATATGCTGTGGACAGGCTGAGTTTAGTATGTCAAAGCATTCTTTGCAAACAACCTTGACGTGGAAAATGTGTCAACTACGTTGGTTTTAGCCTATCAGCATGACTGCAACTGGCTTAAGGATGTTTGCCTTGAATTTATCACCAATAGAAGTGTCATGGATGCAGTGGTGGCGACCCAAAGTTATAAGAATCTCAAGATAGCCTTCCCTTCTATGCTGTTGGAAGTACTTGAGAAGAAAATGAAGTCCTGCAAAACATAAGCACCGAAGCTGTCCACTAGAGTGAGTTGTTGAATTATATAAATAGGATACCATATTTTGCTAGAGCAGATCATATATTGCTGACAAACACAAGTTGAGGAATCTTAGATTGGATAGGTTAGTTCTTATTTATGATAGAAGACTCTCATTGTGTTACAAAATCAGTGCATCCCTTGCTTGATCTACTACTGTTTCTTTTATAATTCAGAACAATTTGCTGGTTTAATTATTTTTAACTCCGAATGTGTGAATATTTTTAGTGTACATATTATTCTTGCTATAGAACATTCATTGTTTACAAATTCTTTCTTTTTTTTACTTTTTGTAGCAAAACTTGCATTAGTGGAAACGCATGCAGACAGGCCATTTTTACATGTAATGTTCTGGACTCATCCATTGCAAATTATTGTTAAAAATAATAGTAGCATATTGTTGTGGGCTAGCATTATAAACAGGAATCTGACTAACCCTGTCACCATGTTATTTTTTTTCATCCATAGTATTTAATTTTAACCATTTATGTTTGCCAATAAACTCATTCCTCCACAGGAGTTGCATAATTTTAGAACGCTCATGTGCTTTGGACATATACTTGCACAATAATTAGGATTTTTAGATTAATGTTTTAAATTAACAAAACAAAATTCTAATTAAACCAAAGGAAATTATGATTTTTCTAATGCACTGGAGTCCAACAATAACTATGATTTTGTAGATTAATATTTTAAATTAATGAAACAAACTTCTAATTAAACCAAGGGAAATTGTGATTTTTCTAGTGCACTGGACTCCATGCATCCACCAAGAGCTGTGATTTTTGGTTGGCATCGAACAGTAGCTAATTCGATCCTACACAATAACAGTTTGGGATCTGATCTTTTTATTGAATTCAGTATTCAGTTAAAACTAAACTAGTCCTGACTGCGATTTTGTTTTTTGTTGACCTGACTTTAGATCAATTTTTGGAAAGTCACTAGTGAATTTCTTTTGCTGTGGACTTTTGTTAGTCTATAGTTAATGATGTTTCAGTTGGGAGTAACATTAACAAGCATTTTTCACTCAAAAAGCATTGACAGCCATTGAACACTGGCAACTAATTGGTCTAAATAAAAGTATTGGCAAGAAAAATATTGTCACTCTATATATTTAGGTTTTTACAAGTATGGTGGAGATATATGTTTGAATCTCTATGCTTGTAGCTTTAGACTTGACATGATTCCATGTTTAATTTCATTTGCACTGTATCTATCTTCAGCACTGTCTGCTAAGACAATCCTCACCGTTTATATGTTTTAATCACCTGTAGTTTATTCATATCTTTTTTGTTTTTCATAAAAGTGATTGTTGCATTGCCTTTTAACAGAACAGATTGTTGCATTTGCATAACAATTCCTAGACTGGAATTTTTAATGTTTCCATTAGTGTAGATCATAGTAATTTGTTAAAACCGTACAGACATGTTCTTGTTTACAAGGGAATGTTAATATTCATAATTCCTCCTTACATTCTTAGCATATGTAATATGCGCCGTGCCTGAATACGGCTTCTGTTTTGATGCAGTTATCATTTGTAATGGTTAATCAAGGAGAGGGCACTTAGTTGCTAGTTTCGTTAATTGTTGCAATGTTTCACTAGATAGGTTCCGATGGACAAGCAATATACCTAGTCTGCTTCTTGTCTTTGAAACAAAAGCAGAGGAAAGTTAGGAAGCCATATTTACTTGTCTGTATCTAATACTTTTGGCACTTGGCAACTTCATCAACGAGGCTAATCAGCTGCTGCTTCATTCCAGAAGTAGATTACAGTGCATGTAGTCATGCTAAGTGAGCTGTAGTTCCACTGTACTGAGATGTATCTCTTGATGATATATATCAACTACCTTACAGAAAATAAACACATGGAGCCCATTCCGAATATCCTGTTACTTCTGTCTGCAGTTAATTTACTACTACCTGCCATTCCTTAATAATAAATTAATCGAATGAATTTAATGTTATGTTATGCAGAACAAGAAATCATGAATCGGACTGCTCAGTGTATCAATTATTGTTGTTACTATAATAATTGTTACACTCAGTAGCTGCGTTTCTCATTGTGTCATATATTTTATATAAGGGATGTTGTCTGTAATCTAGTGATAATTGTTACACTATATATTGCTACCGAATTCCTAGTAATGGTCATGAACTACAATAGTTACATTACTGAGAGCATCTCTTGCGTGAACATTAAATTTTGTTTGGTTGTCTATGACAAATACCGAATAGACTGGAGTAGAAATGGCAGTCAGTCATTTAGTTAACAAGATACCCCTATTTTGGCAGCTTTCTGAATGTAGAAGACCATGTCTATTATTCAAGGCACATGAACTAAGCAGTATGTTTGTCAACGGGCTGCTTAACTCCTATAGCTAAGTGCATGACACGGTCTTGCAAAGCCACATTAGATTGGTGAATATGGCTGCTTGTTCTTTGTGATTTTCAGATTCTCCAAAGTTTGCATCAGCTTATTTTACTTTTGAGTGATTATATTACTTGTGTTCTACAAATATGGAAGTATTTGAAATTTTATTCTGAACATTGTTTGTCCTTTTGAGTACATTTTTTCTTATTTCAGTCAATATATCTCACTTTCGAAGAATTTTATTCAGGACATTGTTTGCCTTCTATCGTCCAAATAGCGTAGATGATTTGGGGGCTACAATTGCCGTTTCTGTCTGCAGTGATTCTGACCTTCATGATTCATCATTCTATATACAATTATTTCCCACGTTGTCATAATACTTTTAGCATGGATACATAGAAGCATGAAAAGGGAATATTCACATGAGCTTCTACTTAAATTTGGTTTCTTACAGCAAGTGTCAAGTAGAGCAATGGTGTTTTGACCTTGCCCTTGCATTATATTGTGCACCTCTTCTGTCATTACTTGTGAGAACATTGCAAGTTTTAACTGCTTCGAATATTGTTACCTGATCGATGGAGCTCATTCAGACTACCTCTAATCAGCTACATGTCGGCAGCATATTTGTCTGTCAAGTACCATGGATCGAGCAGTTTGTGCAAAAGACGAAATTCTAGACTGAAAGAGTAGGTCCATGCATCCTCTCCTAGCATGGCCAACATTTCCAGAAACCTTAGCATATAAGCTAGGTATAAGAGCTGAATCAACGGTCTGCAATTTTAAAATAGTGAGATGTAGCAGAAAATCTCATCTGAGAAAATGTCTAGTCTTTCAAAACCATTTGTAGTATTCTCTCTGTCACACATAAGTTATGTTTTGAAATTGTCGATGATTCCAAACTTTGGCTGCTACTTTTTGTTCCAACTAATCTATCTAAAATATAAAAATATGGATATTTTTATAAACTATTTTTCTGAGCAAATATACTTGAATCACTTCTGAACATTCAAAATCAAGAGACAAAAATATACTTTATTATAGTAAAAACCTCAAAGTTTGGAACACGGATGGACAACCTTAAAATGTTATTTATTTGTGACCAGAAAGACGATGCAAATGTTGTTGAAGATAAGAGTCTTGTTGTGTCCCAAGTTGTTCTCCAAACCAATCACATTCTAAATTTCATTTCATCAAATGATGTGATGAATAACACCAATTAAACATCAAAGATAAATGTTATAACTTTAAGAAAATCATATTGCTTGGAGAATTGTTCTTATCGTTAATGATGTACTGGGTGGAGTTGATTAGCTTTAATTTGTAGTGGTACTTAGGACAAACTAGAATGATTTCTATAGCAATTCATAAGGTGCCAACTATGTAAAAATAATCATCTGGTATTGTAATTCAGGAACAGAGAAAAGGAAATAGTTTCTTACAAAAAAATATTTGTCTACATGAGAACCAAGATAGAAAGAAATGTGACTAATAGAAGAGAGTTGCTTTATTTTGGGATGGAAGGAGTAGTATAATGTACCAGTAATGACATTTTGTTCGCCCATCTATAAAATAAACTAATATAATGTATCAGTAAGAATCATTCGACTATTCTGTATTTGTTTTAGGGAGAAGTTCATTTTTGCCATCTAACCATTGTTAGGTTTGTTTTTGGTGGTCTTGCAATTTTAAAACCAGGAACCTGTGACCATTGTATTATCAATACTGGAAAATTTTGGCCATCGAACTAATTACAAAAGTGATTTGGTATTTTTTAAGATTATATAAAACCTAGTTTATTTTCTAAAAATACATAACTAATAAGTCATTTCAAAACAAAAAATACAAAGCTAATGTCAAAATTTTTCTAAGAATATAGTTTATGTATCGGTACTCTATTTGGAGTTACTTATATTTTATTTAATTTGTTCATATTCTTAGTGTTTTATTGCTCGTAATCAAGTTACTTAGATAAATCATCCTTTTACACAGTATTATACCGGTATTGACCAAGCGAATCCATTGTAGACTATGAGGCAGTTTGGTAGAGCTCTCCTTTCTGATTCTTGAGTTTCACTTATTATTCTCTAATGGTGTGTTTGGTTGGTGGAATGAAGTGATCCATCATTTCACTCTCTAGTTTTTGTTTGGTTTATGAAATAGAATGCGTTGACCCTTCACCGCCAATTCCTCACACAAGCTAATAATTAATACTAGTATAAGGAATAGGGTCATTCCACTAAATTTGAGGAATGAAGTCATAATGCATCACCCTATCTAGAATGAGTTGGTTCTCCAAACCAAACACTCCATAAACGGAGTGATTCTGGTGAAGAAGCAAGTTAGAAGTAATTCTGGAGTGATTCTAGAGTGGTGATTGATCGAGGATCAGTGGGGAACTAGGCTTTTGTTTGCTCCTAGCTTGTAGTATAAATGGGAAAGTGATCCTATCACCCCCCCCCCCCCCCCCCCCCCACACACACACAGACACAAGAATCCAGTTGCACTTTAACTATTTAGTAGGCTCCATAGAGCATATAACATCTGCACCTACTATATATAGCAATGCTACCCATCTAAAAATAGTTTGATCAATTTAACTACAACATATTTTGTACTCTAATTTGAGGATTGATTCTCTTGGTTGATCTCTCAGTTTAATATAGCATAAAATGTTAATTTAAATAAATAACAGGCATGACTACGAGCAATAAAACAAATAATAACTTCAAATAGATGACGATAGAAAGGTTATACTTTTAGAAAACAATTATTTTTTGAGTTAAAAAGAATTAGTGTGCCAAACCACCTTTGAAATAGCTAGATACCAAATTTGGCCCATATTGATAGTGTGGTGGTTAGGAATAAACCAAACTCTGGACAATTCCTGTTTTTGTTTTTTTTAGCAAAATTCCTGTTTTTGGTGGACAGAGAAGATGGGAGAGAAAGTTGTTTGTGGTGTTGGCTCCAAAAGTGGGTCAGCAATAATGCACTATGTAAAAAAAGCACATCACAGACGCGCGTTCAGGCACATCACAGACGCGTCTCGGCGCGTCTGCCATAACACGTCTGTAATAAGGCTTATTACTGTAGCACCCGATTTTAAGAACAAAATCAGATACACACCATATGTGAGCCCAGGAAATCAAATCTCACATATAGCTACAAATAAAGGTAATATCAATAGACAATGCTTAAATACATAGCGTATTAGTATAAAGAATATAACCTCAGAGTATAGACAGCGGAAAGACAACTCCGATCTTCAGGCGAAGACTCCAAATCCACAGTCACTACCGGAAACAGTAAAATTACAGAGTGTCTGAGGGTTTACCGAGTGCATTCCATCGGGAACTCGGCAAATGTAATGTTTACCGAGTGTTTTTAATTCGACACTCGGCAAACATATAACACACGGCAAACCTAGGCTTTACCGAGTGCCAAATAAAAAATACTCGGCAAACTACACCGAAACACTCGGCAAACAAGGACACTCGGCAAAAGTATAGGCACATGCGCTGGGCGTGCGGCGGCCATGTGACGGCCGTTGGGTGTGCCGCCCTGCCGTTAGAACTTTGCCGAGTGTCCGTTAGAGACACTCGGCAAAGCCTAGGTTTGTTGTGTGTTTTTAGTTGACACTCGGCAACCTAATATTTTTGCCGAGTGTTTTTGTTTGACACTCGGCAAAATGATGCTTTTGCCGAGTGTTTTTTATTGGCACTTGGCAAAATAATAATATTTTTCCTCTCCTGTCCTCCAAACTTTTTCTAGTCTCCACATAAAACATGTGGTACTACATGTTAAAATTTGGTAAATTTCTCGATCTGTTTGCTATATTTAATTAATTTATTGCATTTAGAGGATTTTTTGGTTTAAGTCAAATTTGAACTGCAAGTGATTCAAATAATGGAATAAATTGAGTGGAGAAATCATATTCATGTTATTGAGTCCATTTTGGGGCCTTACTCGGGAAATGAATAGAATTTTCGAACATTTTGTTCAGGAAACACGACCATGAACATGTGGCCGAATGGTTTTTAAATTCTAAAAAAAGTAAACGAAGTCTGAAAATCACGAGATTTGTTAAAATCTCATGATATCATACGTGAAGATTGTGGAAAAATTGAGAAGGTTTCGCACAATTTGTCACGTACGACCTTTACAAACCGAAGCATCTCCAAAGAAAAATTGTAGCGTTGAGAAGGATCCGGTAAGATTTGGAGTCAAAGTGACGGTTGAATTGAGGTTTGACTTTAAAAGTTTTTATATAGGCAATAGACAACATAGATTGGTTCACGTCAAATTTTGGTAATTTTTCGGATCCGTTTGATAATTTTAATTTATTAACTGCAATTATAGAATTTTAATTGATATAAATTGAATTTGAGCTATAATTGCATGAAATAATGGATTAATATTCGTAGAAAAATCAAATATGCATTGTTCAGTGAATTTGACAAGGTATTTTAAAATTACATCCTAACAAAATTAGTAGAACACGCTACGAAGAAGGAGGATGGGGGAGCATAAAATATCAATTTATTTTGCCGAGTGTTTTCTACCTGACACTCGGCGAAAATAATAGTTGCCGAGTGTCATATAGGGGACACTCGGCAAATTCGTCTACCGGCCCCACTGCACAGTATCGGGCCATAATGAAAAAAATA
This sequence comes from Miscanthus floridulus, assembly GCF_019320115.1. Lineage (NCBI taxonomy): Eukaryota > Viridiplantae > Streptophyta > Magnoliopsida > Poales > Poaceae > Miscanthus > Miscanthus floridulus. The sequence continues at coordinate 31,010,957 of NC_089592.1, read as the reverse complement.
ATAATGCCGAGTGCCCCAGATCTTGGCACTCGGCATATCCCTTCATATGACCCTAGCGGCCCGCACCCCCAGCCCTCACCCTCGCGCAGACAACACACACGCCGCACCGCACGCCGCCGCCTCCCCGCCCCACCGTGCCCCGCCACCGGTGCGGCATCGCTGCCCCGCCCCCGGCGCCATCCGCCCCGGTAAGATTTGCGTTAAGCTCTACCCTTGTGTGTTAACTAACCATAGTACTGATAGGTTGTGGTTTGTGTTATCAAATTTGCAAGTTGAACTATATGCTTCAGTATTGAAACGGAATGGCTGTAAATTTGCATACTATTACTTTAACATATATTGATTCGATAATCTGCTTTTGCTGATTTTGTGAACCTCGGCAGAACTTTGATGCCAACAGCTTCGCTGTAATGTTCTTGGGCTTGGCTTATGACTTCAAAATTTAATGTCTTGACCACTTTAATAATTCATATTTAGTTCTTTGGTTAATTAATTGACTGTAACTCTTGTCGTCATATAGATTTTTATCTCAATTCACTACTTAAAATTATATTTCTGGATGTTCAGAAATTGAACTTGAGATATCTGTTCAAGTGTAGTAACAATATTTTTTCTTGATCCATTGCTGTTCAAATCAAATTTGTTGGCCTACAGGTTGAATTTACAGAATTATGTTTTGGAAGCCTCCCTGTGCAGGGGAGGTGCTGCCGAAATTTAGATTTGACACTACTATGTTCCTTTTATTGCAGGATAGGCTATTGCAACGTCCTCGACTCGTCACTTTGTAGGACAGCAAGGTGAGGCATACAAGACTCTTCTTTTCATATCATGTTCGTATATCACATAACCCAGCTAGGCGTCTCCCGTTTGAAAGAGATACGGTTGGAAATATGCAGATCTTTGCATATCTATAATCGTATCTGTTTCGAATTGTCCACGTTTTTTGGACAGCCCGATGATGTGTAGATGCGGTTAGTTTCCATGCTCTACTCCGATCTGTGATAGAGTTTCGGCAGCATCTCCCTATTGTTCTCTGGATACACAATCTCCCTTCTAGGACGTGTATTTGTAGAACAGCGGAGAGGTGCTGCCGAAATTCTGTCTCGGATAGGAGTAGAGCATGGAAACTAACCCCATCTATACATCCTCGGGTGGGATTAGGACTTATCTTCACCTATTAGATAGTATAAGAACGTGTAGATGCAACATGATTTTTTATATTACTCGCTAATATGCTAGAGGATGGATGACCGTGAGTAGATGTACACGGGCCGCTTTAGTCAGAGTTTGTGGACCGAAGAATGGATTGACAAGACTGATGCTTTCTTGGAATGGGCATTTGCAAGGGTTAAAGGAGCTAGTGTCACTTGGTGTCCCTACAGCAAATGTGCAAACACGCATCAGCAAACCAAGCTGGTCATGGGTAAACATCTTTGCAAGAATGGATTTACGGTAGACTATACCAGGTGGATCTACCATAGTGAAGCCGATCGTGGAAGAGATGAGGTCGTGAGACAACGCATCGAGGAATATGATGGGGATGCCGGGGTAGGAGACATGTTAAATGACTATCATGAAGCACACTTCGATGAAGGACACAGGGAGGAGGAGCCAGAGGCTACCGCAAAGGCGTATTACGACATGTTGTCTATGGCACAGCAACCCCTTCACGGGTATTCCAAGGTTTCTCAACTGGATGCCATTGCACGCCTAATGGCCGTGAAGTCCTAGTTTAGCTTGAGTCGAGACGCCTTCGATATTATGCTCATAGTTGTTGGTAGCCTGCTCCTGGATGGTCACATCTTGCCAAAGAGCATGTATGAGGCATAGAAACTCCTTCGTGCACTTAAGATGCCATACGAGTAGATACATGCTTGTCCAAAGGGGTGCATCTTATTTAGGAAAGAGTATGTGGAAGAAAAGTACTGTGTGAAGTGTGAATTGTCTAGGTTCCTAGAGGTAGACTCTAGTGATGGTCAGAAGAGGCAGCTCGTAATCCCCGAGAAGATCCTACGGTACCTTCCTTTCATACCGAGGATCCAGTGGCTTTACATGACTGAGGAATCCATGAAACAGATGACATGGCACAAAAACAGACGTCGATACAATCCTGAGAAGATGGTACACCCATCCGATGGTGAAGCCTGGACAAGGTTTGATGAGATTCATCGTGAGAAAGCTCTAGAGGCTCGTAATGTACGTGTTGCGCTGGCAACAGATGAGTTCAATCCTTATGGAATGGCGACTGTCCCGTACACCTGTTGGCCCATGTTCGTTATCCCCCTCAATCTCCCCCCTGGCGTCCTCTTTCAACGACAGAACATATTCTTATCGTTGATAATTCTAGAACACCCGGAGAATAATATGAGTGTGTACATGGAGCCTCTGATTAATGATTTGGTCCGTGCTTGGGAGGAAGGGGTATGGACATACGACCGAGCTACAAAGACAAACTTCAAGATGCATGTTTGGTACTAGTACTCCCTGCATGACTTGCGGGCATATGGGATTTTCTGCTGCTGGTGTGTTCATGGGAGGTTCCCATGCTCGGTATGCAAGGCTTCTCTTATGTTCATTTGGTTGACGAAGGGTGGCAAGTATTCTTCGTTTGACAAACATCAACAATTCCTCCCTCCTAACCATCCATTCAGACTAGACATCAAGAACTTTATGAAAGGTGTCGTAGTTAAAGACCATGCACCGTAGATGATGATAGAAGCCATGGTTCGTGCTCAGTTAGACGCTCTCGAGGTCAATAAACAAGAAGGTGGTTTTGTGAGATATGGCGAGCAACATGCCTGGACTCGAAAGTCATGCTTGTGGAACCTCCCCTATTTTGATGATCTTCTTCTTCCACATAACATTGATGTAATGCACACTGAAAAGAATATCGCTGGGGCAATTTTTTGTACAATCATGGACATTCCTGATAAGACAAAGGATAATGTTAAGGCTAGAGTGGATCAAGCGAGGTTATGCGACAGACCAAAGCTGAACATGGCGCCTCCCAGAACCAGCAAGTCGTGGAGAAAGCCTAAGGCCGATTTCGTCCTAACGAGGGCCCAAAGGAGGGAGGTACTAGAATGGTTCCAAACATTAATGTTCCCTGATGGGTATGCAACGAATCTGAAGAGGGAAGTGAACTTAGCTACTATGCGAATCAACAGGCTCAAGAGTCATTATTACCACATATGGCTTGAGCGCCTACTTCTGGTGATGGTTCGAGGCTATGTCCCTGAGCATGTCTGGCAGGTGCTAGCAGAGTTGAGCAATTTCTTCCGCCAGCTATGTGCCAAGGAGTTATCTTGTAACGTGGTTGTAGAAATAGAAAGAATGGCGCCTGTATTGCTCTGTAAGTTGGAGAAGATTTTTCCACCCGGCTTCTTCAATCTGATGCAGCATATGATTATGCACCTCTCGTATGAAGCACGAATGGGGGCTATGCAGGGCCGTTGGTGCTATTCAATTGAGAGATGTCAAAAGGTTCTTCGAACTAAATGTAAAAATAAATGCAAAATTGAAGCATCAATTACAGAGGCATACATTCTGGAGGAGGTGTCAAACTTCACAACAAAATACTATGCTGACAACCTTCCTAGCGTGCATAATCCACCCCCTCATTACAATGCCGGCGAAGATGAATCGAGCCTTAGCATTTTCCGAGGGTAACTCAGAAGTGCAAGTGGTGTGACCCATAAGACCTTGAAACATGAAGAGTGGCGCACTATCATGCTGTATGTGTTGACCAACCTATCCAAAGTGGAGCCGTACATGCTATAAGTTCTCAACAAACTTGTTCTCAAGTAGTCACTATTCTGTGTCCAACTCCCATGTTTCTCGTTGGTACAGGGAATTTCATCATCAATTCTGGCGTGAATCAAGGGAACCTACCCCGCAGGAAGCTGAGACCCTTCTCAGAGAGGGTGCGGGAAATGGAATGCCCGATTTCATTTCTTGGTTTGAAACAGAAGGTACAGTCCAATTTAGCTCGTACTTAGTTTGGCATTTCAAGTTGCTCGTACATGCGAATAATATAATGAACCACCCTGCTTGAACTTGCAGGGCCAAACTGATGCATCTATGAGTGCCGAGTTGAGACAGGTTGCCGATGGCTGTGCCTATAGGGTCAAGTTGTTTACCGGTTATGACGTGAATGGCTATCGCTTTCACACAACAAGCCACGAGCAGAGTTGGCCCAATCGAAGAACCACAAATACTGGAGTTTTTATGCTAGGCTTTGATGGGGTCGAGTACTATGGAAGAATTGAAGAAATATATGAACTCATGTTTCATGGTTGCAAACCTCTTAATCCAGTCATATTCAAATGCCATTGGTTTGATCCATCAGTAGTGAGATGGACCCCTAATCTTGGGCTAGTCGAAATTCGACAATCATTCGTCTTACCAGGAGATGATGTCTATATTGTGGCTCAACAGGCCACGCAAGTTTATTATCTCTCATACCCGTGCTAAACAGACAACCATCTTAAGGGTTGGGAAGTTGTGTACAAGGTATCACCACATGGTAAACTACCTGTACCAAACAATGAAGATTACAACATAGACCCCAACACATATGATGGAGAGTTCTTCTAAGAAGATGGGCTCGAAGGGAGTTTAGAGATACACTTAACTGAAGCGATCGGAATGGAAGTAGACAATGAAAGGGTTGCTGACGAGGATGCTGGAGATGAGGTTCAGAATGTGAAGGACTTAGAATTACTTCAGCGATTACATTTAGGCAATGACAGTGATGACAACATTCCCGATCATGATGATTATATCGACACGCGTGATAGTGATGATGAGACTTATGATCCAGCTAATCCCGATCATGATGATTATTTCTAATACATGTATGAGCCGTTCCAATTTATTTATTATTTGTCATATCTTTCTAAGTATATTTTGTTTATCGGTGCTGATTAGTTTACTCTTTTTAATTGTAGGTGATTGAACAATGGTGGGCGGTACGAGGAATATCGCGGCGCTTTACGAAAAGACCGAAGCTTCAGGGTTAGCTTCAGGGAGGGGTCGAGGCAAGAGTGGAGGGAAGGGTAAAGGGAAGGGTAAAGGAGCGAGGCCCCCGTCGCCTGTAGCTCCCTCGTCATCGTCTGAGGAGGTACCTTCTGCCCATGCCTCTGGTGACGAGGAGGAGCTACCTTCCGCTCATGCCTCTAATGACGAGGAGGAGGTACAGGAGGAGCAGGAGCAGCTGGAGGAGGCAGTGGGTTCCCAGGTCTTGTTGTGAGGTCCCTCGACCCTCCTGAGGCGATCGATACCTCTTGAGAGGCGCCCAATGATTCGACCCTCTAGGAAAAAGTAAGTAACTTTAGATGTTCTTAATAATTTTTTGTTTGATATGTTGAAAATTACAATGGAAACTAATAATTTATCTTAATCACTTGGGTAGGGCTTGGATTAAGGTCAGTGGGGGTGATCACAACCGCAAGGTCAATGGCATCCTTGGCCTTTTGTGCGGGCTACACTTCCCTAGCTTAGTGTAGTTCCGCGAAGAGCTACAGCCGGCCTACATGTGGGACCACTACATCACCGCCCTCGACGCCGCTGATCGTGACGGCAGGGTATTCCCCAACAAGGCGGAGTGGGTGAAGGGCGAGCTATGGGTAAGTATTCCTCGCACTACATTGCTCAATACATCACATTCACTGGACATTCTTGAAGTAATGATTGTATACATCGCGTCTATATGCAGGACTTCTACAGATGCCAGGAGGGGTACGAGGCCAAGGTGGCCTCCATCTCTGAAGAAGCCGCCAAGAAGCTCGTGAAGGACATGCACTACGAGGCGCGCGTCCAAGCCATCATCGACTACTATGCTCAACACAGAGGGATGAAGGTTAAAAAAGAAGAGGCAAGAACAATGAACCTAACCCGGGAACAATTCTTGCAGGTAAATATAGAACATTAATACTTACTTTTTATGAGATTAATTACGCTTAATTTCATTTTTTTTCATATATCACACACTTGATCATGTAGGTGCCTCCGTACTGGTGCGCCCAGCATACCCAGTGCTAGGAATACATGGTGGACAAGTGGTTGGACCCCGGGTGGGTGGAGACGCACACCTCTTGCCGGGATCGGCGTTTGCTGATGCCACGTGCATCACACCATCAAGGCAGCCTGAGCCTCGACGAATACATGGAAAAATGGGTATGCGAATTCATTTCTTTATTCTAACACTCAATTCTGCATAATTTCTAATCATTTTGCATTTTTGCCGCAGTCGTCGTCACATGATGGCCAGCCTTGCTCCCAGTTCAAGGCATGGGTTCTGTCCAAAAAGGGCAAGGCGATGGCAAACATCGACTTCAACCCGGAGGTCCCGCCCGAGGCGTACAGCGATCCCAGCATCCACAGCCGTGTCAGTGAGTACACAGCGATGGCAAGGTAGGTTCATGGGCCACAGTTCGATCCGAGCACCAAGGATCTTGATGGAGAAATCGTGATGAGGGTGGGAGGAGGCAAGAAGCATGGCTGGTACTGGATTGGCGACAGTACAATCGACACGGCCTCTACTCCCACTCTCTCCCAGATCCGAGCAAGGAGCACGAGCGCGAGCCCGGCGATACGCCCACGGCTAACCGCTACGCAGTTCCAGATGGAGGCTCTCCAGGTTATTTTTTATTTATTCATCGTTCGTTGATTGTTACGTAATTTAGCTTTGCATTGTAACATTGGGATGAAATGTTATAGGCCCGGGTGGAAGCAGAAACGAAGCAACGGGAAGAGATGGAGGCGAGGATGGAGGAGATAATTCAGCAGAGGGTGGCGGCCGAGCGACAGAACATGGAGGAAGAACAACGGCGGACGATGCAGAGAATAGAGGAAGAAAATCGGTTGAGGATGGACCAAATGTTCCAATATATGCAAAAATTTTGCATCGAGTATGGGTCAAGCTTTGCCACCGCCACCGGTGCTATTCCTTCCACCTCAGCCACCCACAACTACTCCTGTGAGTCACTTGACACCTTATGTTAGATCTATTTATTATTATTTTTTATGCCACGATATTAGATGGATGGTTACCTTGCAGGTTGATGATTTTTACTACATACATACATACTCATGCATACTGTAGTATAGAATACACTATATATATATACTCTCAGTTAACTTGTTTTTTGATAATACTGATAATACTCTTGTGCTGATTTCATGCTGTAAGAGTATTAAATAACAATCTCTGATTCAGTTGTGTATCCAGGACTTCCGTATACAAAATGCATACTACTGTGGAGCATAGATTGGTATGCACCACTGAATTTTCTTAGTATTTAGGAAAATCCAAAAGTCAACATGCTCACAAGTCATTTAGTACTAGGAATAAGGCCCGCGCGTTGCTGTGGGGAGTAAAAAAGGAAGAGAATTTGACCTTACATGCTCCTTTGAAATGCATGATTTTCGAAACACAAGAAAACCACAGGGTGGCTGTTTGGATAGTTTTTCTTCAGATGTGTGCAGTTCTTCTTTGTATGGCCATATGCCTATATCGTATCTTTATTACATCCATTTTTCAAAACTTTTGTCCACCTCGACACTTGCTGCTTCGAAGCCTATCCATAGTTGCAGTTCCTCAGTTTTAAAGATCAGAACCATATATTTTTGCTTTGTACAAAACTATCTAACCAGTAGCCACAGCACCCGTTCTTGATTGGCTCCGTCAGACAACGACAACTGAACTTGCTAGAGTTCTTAGTACTAACCTATATATCATTTTCCTGCAACTTAAAAAGGAAGCTAACACTGTTTCAAATACTTCTCTTTTGTGCAGAAGCAATCAACGGCGCTTGTTTGCCGAGTGTTTTGAGCATGACACTTGGCAAAGTGTGTAAACTTTGCCGAGTGTTTTCAGCTTGACACTCGGCAAACTTGAGAAACTTTACCGAGTGTTTTTCCGTCATGCACTCGGCAACATCAACGTCACCGTGCCATCCCGTTAACATTTTTTTACCGAGAGTTTATTTTTGACGAGTGTTTACTGACACTCGGCAAACTAGTTGCTGAGTGCGCGATAAAAAAACACTTGGCAAACTACTGTTTGCCAACAAATCAATGCCGAGTGTTGGATGCCGAGTGTTACACTCGGCAAAGCATTTGCCGAGTGTTTTTCAACCTTTGCCGAGTGCCGCTGGCACTCAGCAAAGCTATTGTATCCCGTAGTGAGTGACTACTGACTGGTTGATCATAAGCCTAATTCCTCCAAACTCTAGCAATCTGGTACCCATCCGGGATTTTTCCAAAGATTTAAAAAGTAAAGCAAGCGGAAGTACATGTCGTACTCAACAAATATAACATAGGTTCATAAGGCTCAAAAGGCTGACACTGGTTAACTACGATTAGCTTTTAATTGTCATAATTTTAGCAAAAGAGTAGCAACAAGTTTATCACAAGCCCATAAACACATGATCAGGTAAACAAGAATAATGAATAGCATAAACAGTAATCTTTAGTGAGCATCTTCATTATCAGTATCATCAATGTTCATCATCTATTCCATAAGGGTTCCAAGGCCGCTCATGACTGTGAGCACGACTGATATACTAGTTTTATACTCTGTAGAGGTTGTACACTTTCACCGTGAGTCGTGATTTACCCTTTCGCCCGAGGTTGCGAGCCTCTTGACCCACTACCAAGGAAGGTCGGCAGGGTTCACTATGAAGCCTTTCAAAGGTTTGTCTAACAAGTTAGGGCCGCTAAGGTTTCCCCATTAGTAAGCATGAACCCCCCTCCAAGGAGTGACTAACAAAATACAGGAGTGACTAACAAAATACAAAGAAACCAAAGTGCACCCTTTTGGCAGGCCGAGATCATACAAACTGGAGCCCCTCTTATGTCATAAAGGTAACCTCTAACAAGCTAGAAAAGGTCCTCTACTGAGCTAAAGCCAGAGCCATATAGCCCTCACAGTTGTACTGTAAGTCCCGGATGATCACTTACAGATAAGTCCTTATGGAGAGGAATCTAGAGCACCATAAAATAGCCCAATGCTCTAGCCCCCTTGTTCCATGTTACTAAAAAGCATCTTTTAGTGTTTATTGCATATTCCATTAATCAAGTTACAAGATCATGGTTGTAGTTGAGCACTAGCAAAGCTACCCAATGCAATACCCCATAGGTATCAAGGCACAAGGTACAAAGTACTAGAAAATTATTAGTGGTAGTCAAGGTAGACACATGCAGCATGAATTAAATGATTAAAGGTGTATAGGACAACAAGGAAGATCCCATTTTATACTTGCCTTAAATACCGATCCTTCGGTAAGCTTTAACCTTCAACGTTTTCTTCTTCTTCTTGATCACCACGTATATCTCACCGATTGGACGTAATTGTAGTACACCACACATGCATCCATACAATCATACACAAAGCAAATAATAGATCTAAATTAGAATAGTACACCAATCATAAAAAAAAATAAGTAAAAGAGTTTGAAACATGATTCTACGCATCGCTACGAACACACAGACGCGAGAGGCACACTAACCGGAGCTATGGTTAAAAAGATACAACTACCGGGAGATCTGCTTTATACACAGAAAAGAAAACTATAGGCTTCATTTATTTTAACTATATAAAAGCTTATATAAATTGAATTAAGTCAAGTTTAGATTCGAATTATAAAACTAAAGTAAAACAAATCATATTTTATTTATAAAATCCAGTTGCATAATTGTTATTCAAGATATGATTTAAACCATGAAATTTCAGAAATAATGATATGATAAACATCTTTACTAACATGTAGATCTTGTTGCTATGAATCTAACGCAACTTGAATGGGCTAAAACGGAGTTAAAACGTAGAAGATATGAATTAAACAAGATTTCCTTTAATAAAATAATAGATTAAATCTAATCATGAATTTTAAAAGTTGAAAACATACTTAACAGTACTATAAACATGTAGATTATGAAATTATGAACCTAACGCAAGTTGAACGGGTCAAATCGGAGTTAAAACGGAGAAGTTATGGCCAAAACAAAATCTGTGGCAAATCTATAAATAAGTGAAAATGTATTTTTTAAGTCAACCGAGAAAAATACGCTTTTTAAAAGAACAAGGTGTAATCTACGAATTGCGCAATGGACCACGGGTTTAAAATGGAAAACTAGAAGGACTCTTTTGCAATAAAGCCACGCGAAGGGGTATCTTTGCTTTTGGGCCGTCGGATTTGATTTGGACGGCCGAGATGGAATCGGGCGGTGGAAAAAAACGTGGCCAGCCGGAACAGTAGCCGACATGGTGGCGCGCCATGGCTGGCGACAGAGCTCAGCGGCGAAGCAAAGAAACGGCCTTAGAGGCCACGGTTTTGGACGGGGAAGCCACGGGAGAGGAGAGGAGGTCGAGGCAAGCTCACCTAGGGCACTGGTGGGGACCTCCAAGCACCGGAGACGGCACGCGGCTTGGTGAAGCGGACTACGGACACTGGCGTTTGGGGCTTTGGCGTCTTGGTGAAGGGAACTGCGGCACTAGAGGGCTGAGTATGGAGGCAGAGGCACGGGCTTCTGGTATTTAAGGGCCCGGAACCTTGGGAGGCACAGCAAGTGGCGGGAGACATGGGCGGGGCAGACACGGCTGGCGGCGGTGATGGAGTCCGGCTCGGTGACGAGGTAGGAGAAAGGCCTGACGGACAGGGCCCATCGGTCAATCGGCGGCAGAGAAAGAGAAGGCGCACTGATGGCTGCTGCGACTGGGCCACGACTGGGCCGGCCCAAGACAGAAACGCGGGGAAGAAACAGGCCGCGCAGAGGAAAAGAATGGTGCGGCTCAGGCTGCTGGGCCAAATGCAGAGAGGAGGAGCTGGGCTGTGGGAGCTGAGAAAGAACTGGGCCAGGGAAAGAAAAAAAGAAGCAGGCCTTCGGGCCTAATAAGAGAAAGGGAGAATTTTAATTCCTTTGTAATTTCTTTTCCTATTTCAAAACCTCATTCAAATATGATCCGAATCAAGTTCAAATAAAGTTTTGAATACACTTTCCAATTCAAATAAAAGTGAGCAAATTTTAGTAAGTTTTTAAAAATAATTTTTACATCTTTTTTAAATTATTTTATTTTCTAATTTTTTTCTTTTACTTCAAAGCCATTTTCAATTTCATTTGCAAAAGCAGTTTCAACCATTTTAAATTTTCAACCGCCCAACCAAATAAACCAAATGTAAGGGCATGTATGCACAAATGTGTTGCTAAACCTTATGATGAATTTTAATTTAATGAAAATTTTATTTTCCTATATTTCATGAGCACAAAATTCAGAAATAAATCATTTTAAACCTATTTTCAAAAGTGGCAAATTTTAGGGTGTTACAATTACAGATGCGCAAAAAGCGCGTATGTAATAGGTACATACTATAGACGCGTGTTACCAATATTCGACTGTGACAAAAATGAACACACGTCTATGATAAGCCCTTAACAGAGACTGGTGAGTATCTACACGCGTCTGTAGTAAGCTCTTACTGGAGACGCGTGTTGCCAACACGCGTCTGCGACAAGATTAATACGCGTCTATGTGAAGAACCATACACTACCCCAGTTTTCGACATCACTGTCGGTTCATGATCCCCCTTCACTGTCGGATTTTGAACCGACAGTGGCATACCGGTAGTGATGTGGGGTTGCTATCACTACCGGTTCTTATGAACCGACACTGATGTGGTTTTTAGGAAATCCAAAAAAAATAGGCCAAAAATATAAGGATTTTTTTAATTTTGGGAGAGGCCCCATTGGACAACCACACGGTCGGGCATCGCAAGTCACAAGTCACACGATTTTTTATGCGAAAATCACACGCTTCGCGGCCATCGGCGCTCGAACCCTTGACCTCTTGCTTCGTGTCTTCAGCCCCTAATCACTTCACCTGCAAGTTGTTTGTCCGAATGAGATTTTCGTCCTAGCCATTTTATGTTTATCTTATTTTAAAATAAGTATTTGAGACCCTAAACGAATTCAAATGAAAAGGATGTCAACTACAAAGTTTTATAACCTTTCGAGATCTAGAACTTTCATTTTGGTAGTTTCTCCATCCGAGGTCGTTTACAAAATTTAAATTTTAAATTTGAGAAATTCAAAGGTAGTTTTCCATGACAAGATGATTTCAAATCAAAAAGTTATCAACTACAAAGTTTCATAACTTTTTGAGATCTACAACTTTCGTTTTTGTTGTTTGTATATCCGAGGTCATATAAAAAATTAAAATATCAAATTTTTGAAAATTCAAACGTAGTTTTTCTTGACAAGATGATTTCAAATCAAAAAGTTGTCAACTACAAAGTTTCATAACTTTTTGGCATATACAACTTTTATTTTAGTAGTTTCTCCATCCGAGGTCGTTTATAAAATTTGAATTTTATATTTTAGAAATTCAAACGTAGTTTTCCTTGACAAGATGATTTCAAATCAAAAAGTTGTCAACTACAGAGTTTCATAACTTTCCGAGATCTATAACTTTTATTTTGGTCATTTGATCATTTATTCATCCGACATAGTGGTAGTAACATTATTCACAAATATAAAATATCCCTCTTATAGTTTATAAAACTATAAGAGAGATACGTAAATTTTGTGAACAATGTTACTACCACTTTATCGGATGAAGAAATGACTAAAATAAAAGTTGTAGATCTTGATAAGTTCTACAACTTCTATGTTCATAACTTTTTTAGCTGACATCATTAATGTTCCAAAATGACGTTTGAAGTTGTCATTTTTTGAAATTCAAAAATTAAATAGATAAAACACAATCACATGAAAAAAATGAATAAAATAATAGATGTAAGTACACAATAAATTGATAGAGCATGATTTTAGAATTTTTTAGGAAAAAATCAACAAATTTGAAGTTAGTACGAGGGAGAAAGACTAGTTATAAGTTTTAGCCAGAGATTAAAAAGAGAAATCAGAGTTCTTCAACAATTTTAAAATTTAATTTCAAACAACATTTTAAACTAGTAAATGATTTCAATTGAAAAAGTTGTCAACTATAAAGTTGCATAAATTTTTGATATCTACAACTTTTATTTTGGGCGTTTCTCCATCTGAGGTCATTTGAAAAATTCAAATTTTTTATATGAGAAATTGAACCTAATTTTTGTTAGATAGATGATTTCAAATGAAAATATTTGGACATCCAAACGATCTCAAATTAAAAAAGTTTAAACTACAAAGTTGTAAATCTCGTCGAGTACTACAACTTTGATATAAAGTTCATCTTAATCGAACATCATATGAGAAACTTATGGAGTTTTCTTGCAGCATATCACTGTCGATTCAAGACACGAACCGACAGTGATAGTATCAGTGTCGGTTCTTGGATAAAACCGGCAGTGATGACCCAATATCACTATCGGTTCTTGGCTAAAACCGATAGTGATATGAATTGACAGTGAAGACCTGAATATCAGTGTCGGTTGATCCTATTACTGTCGGTTTTAGCCAAAAACTGGCAGTGATGGACTATCACTGTCGGTTTTTTAAAATCCAACAGTGATGAGGCCGGTAGTGATGTCCAATTCTGTAGTAGTGATATCTCAGACACATGCATATGTCTGTTATAAGCGTCTTTAGTAAGAATCCTACTACATATGACATTTGTAAACGCGTCTGTGTGAAGAAACCGATCATGAAAGAAAAGGCTGAGAATGAAGAGAAGAAGCATCTCATGAAGAACCTGGATGACCTTGGTCACCAACTAGCGATCTTGGTTCAGAATGTGCATGACCTCTCGAGCAAGTTGCATGGCACCGTGCCTCCACAGTCGGCGAACAACTAATGATGATGTGATGTTGTGTTAACTTTTGCTGATGAAACTATGTGAATGTAAACTCTATGATGATGTAATTACTGTGATGAAGTAGTAAAACTCTGTGATGCAAACTCTGTCACATACTTTGGCTGGAAATGCATTTATCTATATATTATTACATATATATTGTTGCTGGTTTGTTAATGGCTGGAGTGAAAATAGAAGAATATAAGTAAATTCATCAATGCTTTAGTAATAAAATCATATTTTTTCAGTAGACTTAGTTCACACAAGCAACTTCATTATAGTTTCACACAAGCTCACCACTGTTCACAGAGAAGCACACGCCAGAGAACAGGAGGCCGAAGACGAGAGCAGGGAGGACTAGGGAGGAGAGCTAAGCACGCCGGCGATCCCCTATAGCTCGAGATGGCGAAGCATGATCAGAGCACACCTGATTGAGTACACTACAGAGAGGAACGAGTTAGAGTCAGACTCGAGATCGACCATAGCCATGGCGGTGTGGTGGACACAGAACGGCAGCACGACGGTGCTCCGATAGATACATCAAGGTATTGGTTAGTCTAAGGGCTTAGGCAGCATCAGCAGATCACCGCGATGTCGATGCGCTGCTTGGTTGAACTGGGGATGAGGCCGCGTGGAAACTTCAAGAACTGAGCGCGCTCATAAAATCCCACTTCTCCACCTTGCATTGCTGCCCACCTTCATTCAAGAAACTTTCACCGCTCCACCTCTCCACCTTCATTCAAGAAACTCACCTTTTGCATTGCTCACCAGCGATCCACCTCTCCCTAGCACGCTCAGCTCTCTGCCTTCACGTCACTCTCCCCAACCACCGCCGCCGCAGTTGCCATGGAGAAGCTTTCACCAGAGTTGGCTGTTGAGGTTGCGAACCACGTCGCCAAGGCCGTAGTGGATCCCATGGAGGACCTCGGCAGCCTATGGGCATCATGTTCGTAGATGCAAAGGGCGTGCGGTGATGCCTACATGGGACGGAGCATACCACTAGAGCCAGTGCTAAATCGTATGGGCTGGGAGCCCTTCTACTCGCGTGACTATCGCACGAACCTCATCACCAGGCTCACCAGCGTCGGCCACCCAGAGGCTTGCTTCAAAGCTGGGATGTCTACCATCTTCGTGGAAGACCGCAGCACCGTCATGCTGTGGCTCAACATGCTGGAGTGCACCACCGAGTCAGGGCATGAACTGGCTACGTATGTTCTCTCTCTTGTGCTCCATAGGTCCAACAGCGGTGATGCCAACAACACTACTGCCCGGTAGTTGTTACGGATGGTCAAATGTGACGAAGTGGGTCCAGCGGTGAAGAATGCGACATGGAAGAACAAGAACTATGTATGGCACTGCCAATAGGCAAGGATGGTGTTGTAGGATGACTTGGTGGTGCCACGTCGTGCAGCGAGGCCTGATCTGCCTCCTCTGGCCGCTCCGGTGCCTTGTCAGGACGAGCATCAGTGCCGAGGCGGAGGCTGCGGCGACATCGTCGGATGGGTAGCATGGGAGCAGTGGGCCCTGTTCTGCAGCGAGGAGTGTAGGATCCGCAATGAGTGTCGTAGGTTCTTCCTTGATTGCCAGTGGGCATGAGTGTTGATATGTATATATATCTGGATGACATGATCGAAACTTTTGCTTTTGGTGATGGTTGATGTTCGATCCTGAGTAGCAGTGATAAAAACTGAGATGTTTTAGTTCTAATTCATGTTATATTGTTGTTTGTGATGGTGTTTGTGATGTTCCACACTACTCTATTGAGCCGCCTCTACAAGTAGACACCAAATTTTAAAAATTAACTAATAAAATTCAAATTTTTCAAACGACCTCAGATGGAGAAAGAACCAAAATAAAAGTTGTAGATCTCGAAAGGCCATGAAACTTTGTAGTTGACAACTTTTTCATTTGAAATCATCTTGTCATGGAAAACTAAGTTTAAATTTTCAAAAATTTGAATTTTGAAATTTGAATTTTTTAAATGACCTCGGATGGAGAAACTACCAAAATAAAAGTTGTAGATCTCAAAAAGTTATGAAACTTTATAGTTGACAACTTTTTGATTTGAAATCATCTTGTCAACTAAACTAAGCATTCATCCACAAAAGATTTCCTATTACAGAAGCGTGTTGTAAAAACGTGTCTGTAGTAGTAAAATAAAAGGCAAAAAAATTTGCGCTATGTTGTAAGTTCAAACAGGGAGCGGTGTTTATTTTTTAAAATGTTTCCAATACATTAAAACAGGGTGGCGGTGGGGCCATCCTATCAGGGTCCTACTTTAGACCCGTGTTATTAACAATCGTCTGTAGTAAGCCAATTGAGGAACCGTCCGCATCCGAAGGGCCAACAGAGAGAGGAATGGTAGTTCAAAGCATTGGAACTGCCACTCCTTCACTCGCATTCACTCCGGCCTATCGTCTCTCCACTCCTCTCTCGCCTTCCTCGCCACGCGCGCAGCCACCTCCACTCCTCTCACCTCCCCGGTCTGCCACTATCGAAGATGACGAGGCCAGAGAGGCGGCACAACCTAAGGGATGAGAAGACGGGGAGCTTCACCCGTTGTTCCTCATTCTTGGTAGCAGTGAAGGAGGAGGTGAGCCCCCCGTCGGGTTCAAGAAGACGCCGGTCTTCAAGAAGAAGATCGTCTCGGCCACCCCGCCGGGGTTGAAGAAGAAGGCCGCCGTCATCACTAGGAAGGAGAAGCACCTGGAGGCATTAATGGCGGCGTTGATGAAGGAGAATCTGCTAGTGGCAGTGAAGAAGAAGGCTAGGCAAGACATGCCCTCTTCCTCGGTCGCGGTGCCCTCATCCTCGGCGGCGGCGAGGGCAGCGGTCAAGAAGCCGATGGTGATGCTCGCAGTGGACTCGGATAGCAAGGAGGAAGGATAACTCATGGAGGCGAGGAGGAAGGAGAAGAAGGCCACGCAAGTGGCGGCAGCGGCGCCTTCTTCCTCGGCCGTGGCGTCGAGGGCAGCGGCCACCAAGATGTGCCACCACTGCTTCGAGGGAGGAGCCAGGACGTGTCGTTTATGGCTGCGCGGCTGCATAAACTGCGGCGAAGTCGGCGGTTCAAGCTCCACCCATGGCTAGGTAATGCACACTCTTTAAATTACAACTGCTTATATGTAGGTTTTCTTTCTTAATTTCATGACAGTTTTGTTGGTAGCCTCTAAATTAGATGAGTTTGTTGCTAAAATAATTTGTCTCATGCCATTCTCTCATCCTGGACCCAGATGGAGCAGAGAAAACAACTTAGTGTAGAATAAATGCAGATGCAACTCAAGTTTTTATATAAGCAATGTAAACTGTCATATATTATATTTTGCAGTAGCATTGTGATTTGAGTAGATTGCTTTATCTAGATGTTTATCATAGATTAATGATTTTAATCTTGTAAATAATTTTAATGGTGCCACTTCAATATTTCAGCATTGTTATTTGAGTAGATTGGGTTTCATCTCTTTGGGGCAGCTCTAAGTCTTTATATGCATTGTTAGCAGCAGCTAGATGTTTTATTTTTCTAATTTGCTATGATTCTGGTGTTCACAAGGTCATGGACTTTGTAGCCTATAATTGATTATATGAAACCTATACGATTCTGATATGTATGCTAGATAATGAAACTTATATGAATGCAAATGAAACTTATATGTAGGTTTTTTTGTCACAATATCTAGATTTATGCTGGATTTTCATATATGTTCCTATAATTATTTCTATGCATATAGGTTCGATCTTATCAACTCCCTCTAAGTACCTTGCACGAGGCCCTGCAGGAAGTGGTTCTGAAACCCATCATGAAGAGCATAGGTGGTCTTCAACGGAGTGTTGACGAACTCAACAAAGAGAAGGCTGAGAACGAAGAGAAGCAGAAGCGTCTCAAGAAGAACCTGGACGACCTTGGTGACCAACTGGCGTCCATGGTTCAGAATTTGCATGACCTCCGGAGCAAGTTGCAGGGCGCCATGCCTCCGCCGCCGGCAAACAACTAATGATGATGTGATGTTGTGTTAACTTTTGCTGATGAAATTATGTGAATGTAAACTCTGTGATGACGTACTTTTGGTGATGATGTAATTACTATGATGAAGTAGTAAAACTCTGTGATGCAAACTCTGTCACACACTTTGGCTGGAAATACATCTATCTATATATTATTACATATATATTGTTGCTGGTTTGTTAATGGTTGGAGTAAAGAATATAAGTAAATTCATCAATGTTTTAGTAATAAAAATCATATTTTTCAGTAGACTTAGTTCACATTGCAAGTTTCACACAAGCTCACCACTGTTCACAGAGAAGCACACGCAAGAGAACAATAGGCCAAAAACGAGAGCAGGGAGGACCAGGGAGGAGAGCTGAGCACGCCGGCGATCCCCTGCAGCTCGAGATGGCGAAGCACGGTCGAAGCACACCTAATCGAATACACTACAGAGATGAACGAGTTAGAGTCAGACTCGAGATCGACCACAGCCATGGCGTTGCGGTGGACACAGAACGGCAGCACGGCGGTGCTCCAGCAGATACAATAAGGTATAGGTTAGTCTAAGGGCTCAGGCAGCATCAGCAACTCACGACGATGTCGATGCGTTGCTTGGTTGAACCGGGGACGAGGCGGAGCTAGATGGTGATGGCTCGTGCAGCAGCATGAACTGGTGGCGAGGTCGCCGTTCCGCCGTGAGCTGCGCGGTAGAGGTAAAAGAATGGAGCCAATGAGCATCACGGAGTTGCAGGAGAGCTAAAATAATAAACGGGATCACCAGAGGAGCGCCGGAACGAGGTGGCCATGGCGAGCTACCCATGGTGGCCATGGTGGCACGGCCGCTGCGGCAACCGACGCCGAAGGCGATTACGACGGCGAGAGGTTGCTACGGCGGTTCGAGGAGGACCGCAAGAACTAGGCGGAGCTAAAAGTGCGGGAAATTGGGAGAAGATGGAACAACGGCGACAAATTTCGCCATCAAGCGGTGTGGCGGTGCTCCGGCAGAGAAGAGAGAAAGAGAAGAGCGCCGGCGGCTCGAGCTTAAGACTTGCTCACCTACGCCTGGCCGCCTATGCGGCGCGGCACTAAGGCCGCCCACCGCCGCCCGCTGCAGCAGCGAGCCCCTTCGGCCTGCCGCCCGCCACAACAGCGCGCCCCTCCTTCCGCCGCTTGCCTGCACGCCGCGTATCCGCCCGCCGCCCGCCTACGCGCGCGGAGCTCAAGTCCGCCCGCCGCCTACCAACTTCCCCCGTGCTCCTCAAAGCCGCACAAGAGCCACTGCCCACTGTGTTCCGTACGCGCCAAGTACCTCCCTCTGCCTGTTAGCACGTGCCACGGCTAAGTACGCAGGCCAAGTACTACAGACGCACGTATGGAACACACGTCTACCACAAAGTATAGATGCGTATAGAGCAGGACGTGTCTGCTACAAGTAGGATTAGTCAAGACGCGTGTTGGAAACACACGTCTGCAACAACATACACGTCTGCAATAAGAGATCTTACTACAGACACGTGTCATGTACACGCGTCCGTAGAGTTTGATCCCGTTATCGAGACTCGGAAATCACAACACAGACGCGTTTTATATACACGTATCTGTAGATTTAGCTCAGACGCGTTTTACCAACACACGTCTGCAGTAAGCGCATATTACATATGCTTGTTGACATCGCCGGACCGATGACCCCACCAGCGACTTACTACATACGCATGTTAGAAAGGCGCGCCTATAGTTATACTACAACAGGCGTGGTGAGACGGTGGATACGTGGCTTTTTTACCTAGCGATGGGTCTAGGTAGGGCCGAATTTTGTCACCGCCAAAGATTTGTTGCACACACGTATCGAGGGTTTCTTCGTCGCCGCCAGTTTCTCCATCGCCGCCGCCGCGCCGCCGGCTTCTCCAGCAATCTTCAGAAGGTTGGTTCACCACTAGCACGATCTCTTCGCTGCCGTTTGCATTCCCTTCCGAATTAACCGCGCCTTTTATTTGTTCTTTACTCTCTTTTCCTTATCGGAAGTCTAGGGAAGGCTCGCTTTGCCGCCGGCGTCGCGGCGATTCATTCCGCTCCGGCCTTGCTGCTCATCGCCGTCCCAGCAGTTCGACACCTATCCACTAATCCACATGACGATGCCGACGAGAGTGTCTACGTGCACGGCGAAGACAGAGCAATGCATGCTTGTCTTTGAGATCTTTGATTACAGCCAGCACAGGGGCATGGGAAACGGGGAGTTTATCAGTTCCGGCACCTTCTCCGTCGGTGGCTACGATTGGGCCATCCGCTTCTATCCCGATGGGTTTAGATATATATATATATATATATATATATATATATATATATATATATATATATATATATATATATATATATATATATATATATATATATATTACAAAGGTTTGATATATAAATTGTTTATGTCCTTAGCAATTCACTCCTCCAGATTTGGCATCCACGTTTCGTTCGGGTCATTGTAGAACTCGCCGTTGGGGTTGATGACCTGGTCATTTAGAAATCCTGCTATAGTCTCTCGAATTGCTTTAAGTTGGTTAAGTCGTATGACTCTTTCCCTCAACCATTCAGTCTTCAATAAAAGTTAAAGAAAAAAGTATTAATATATATATATATGTGTGTGTATTGCTCATGTAATTACTTATACAAATAAGAGCAATAAAGAAATTATAAATATACGATCGAAATAATATAAAGGAAAAAGTATTTATATACGTACTTTGAGTTGCTCTTCAGGAGCTCTCTTTGAGTACGCCATGATGAACTCGCAAACATAGTATCCGCAGTAGTTGTTACCCTGCTCCTGCCTTAGAACCCACTTTTACGACAAAAAAAATCAATTAGGGTGAATTGAAATCATCATATAGTGTTAATTGAATATAAATGTGTAGTTATAGTACTTACTTTGTGTGCGATTACACCCGGTGGCGCTTTGCAATGTTTCATTTTTTGTTCCTCAATGAACCTTTTCCAAACCCTACTCCCAATAAAATAAAAAAATAATTTAACCTTTAATAATTGTTGAGAGATCGGCGCCATTATATATATATGTTGTTATAGAGAAACTAAATTAATTACCCTTGTATAATATCTATCATGTCTTGATACTCCGTTTGCGGTTTTCTCAATGAGTCTAAGATTTTCAATCTACTATTGGCCATATCGATGACCATCAATATCCAGTGATTGCTGCATAAACATATATATATATATATGTGTGTGTGTGTGTGTGTGTGTGTGAGGTAAGTAACTAGCTAGTAAGGAAATATTGATGTCCCATATATATGATCGACATTAATTACTTATAATAACACTCACTTCAAGTTGTAGGGGAAGAGTATCTCCTTCTTGTCGCGTTGGTTCACTAAGAAATTCATGAGATTTCTCTCAGGTTGAGGCTTATAATCCTTTGGGGGGTTAGGGTGTTTGTATACGACATACGGATCAACGAACCCAACATCATTATCCTTTCTCTTTCTAAGTTCTGTCATCTCATATCTGCATACATGAAAATTATGAATATATATATTGTGAATATATAATAAAGAAATTGTGAATATAGTAGAAAATAATCATACTTATAGACAATAGCAGCTAATGAGACTTTTGTCGAGAGAGTCCAGGTGGCATAGTTGGTGTAATTCTAGAAGCTCGGCATAGATAATGTCATTGCCACAGAAGTAATGGTGGTTTCTAATTCTGACAGAAAGATAGATTTGTCCCGCATTAGACGCCGACATGTACCACCCGTTTAGCAGGTACATTTACGTACCCAGTTCACCTAATTTCTCTAGATTGTATAGACTCTAGCCTGGTACAAATTTCTTGTAAGAATCCACTTCCGGAGCATATGGTCCTTTAGTGAGCACTTCGGCAAGGTTCAAACCAGTGTCCTCATAAAAACAAAGAAACGACTCATAGCCGCCTACCTCCTCCACTAAGTTTATGTTTGAACCATATTCGTTAGGAATGACAAGGGGGGCATTGATTGTTGCGATTGTTGTCTGAGTTGTACAACATCTTTCCCTACTCTCTTCTTTTTTGCGCCGCCTCATATGACTTGGTGAGAGAGCGGTCATAGTCTGATATCGGTTGTTTTGCAGAGCTTTTAAGAGAATCCCGTTTTTTTTGTTCCAACTTCTTTCTTAGCTGATCTGGAGGTAGGAATAAGTATGATGGCTCTGGGTTCTCCCTCGCTCGTCGTGCCTATTTTGCACCTTCAAAGAAATCTGTCACTTCTTTTTGTACTGCATCCTTTAATTCCTGTTCACTTTTCTCATAAGATAGTTTTTGGGGAATAACTGGATGAGTATTTGCTTTCTGCTTCTTTGCCGGCGGGCAGGGCAATGGCTTCGTTTGCGGGGTAGACCTCTTAGGGGCTGGCTTCCTTGGAGGCGGGGGAGGCGTTGGAGACCGCCTTGGAGGCAGTGCAGACTTTGGAGGCGGCGGAGGCATTGGAGACCTCAGCGGAGGAGTTGTGGACTTCCTTGGAGGTGGCGGAGGAGTTGGAGATGGTGGGGATGCAGCAGTGCGTTTGAAGGCGTCATCATTGCCCTGAGCACTATGATGGCCGGGAGAAGCAACAACTGGACTTTGGTTGGCGGAGGCCCTGCTTTGTGAGTACAAAAAATAATGAGATATAAGTAAATGCTTATTATTAGTCATGCCCATAGAAAATTATCAAAAAATTATTTTGTTAACTTTTGTCCGCACCTAATGTCTGCTAGCGGTGGAGCAGACGCCCTAGGGATAATGATGTAGTGCTTGCGCCATAGTATATATGCCTTCTCTGCTTCTCCTAGAGTCTTCTCTCCATCACCTCTAGGAATGTCAAGAGCTAGATCCTCATAACCTTTGCTCACTTTATCCACTGCGACCCTAGCATATCTAGGTTGTATTGGTGCCCCATGGATTCTTGGTGTCTTGGTAGGGTCTGGAGGAGTAAAAACACCGACAGTGGCCTTGATTGTGTCATTCCCCCTTGGAACATTAGCTCAAATGATGTCATTGGAGTAGTGACATCATCCACGGGGAAGCGTAGCGCTGCGTCATCTTGCTTTGGTGGCTCAGTGGAAGCACAGCTACTTTTCAACTGACCAGGGGGGCTAATATTAACATTCATTCCTGGCTCTGATGCCTGCCTCTAGGCACTCATTGCTATCTGCACTTGCTTTCTGATTTCTTCCTGCATTCTTGCTTCCATTGCTTTTTATTGCTCCTTTGCTTCAAGCACCATTTCCTCCAACATTGTCACCCACGCTGCTTGCTCCTCCTTGCTTCTCTGGCGGCTTCGGTAGGTTTCCCTGTTATTAGGGAAACCATGAACCCATGGAGTGTTGCGTCCTAAGCCTCTGGTTCGGCCAGTGTGTTCAGTAGTCCCGATGGCATACGTTAGCTCATCCTTCTCTCTATTAGGCTTGAACACACCAATCTCTTTAGCTTCTATAGCAAAAGTCAATCGGCGTGCTGCTGTTTTGAGTTTTTGCCCATACACTGCTAGACCGGTCTGTGGGTCGAGTCTTCCCCCATGACCAAAAACCAATTCTTTGAGCGTGGGGGCCACTTGGCTGATTCTGGTTCGATCCCCTTGGCAATAATATCCGCTTCCATTTTTTGCCACTTCGGAATGACAGTATCGTAGCCACCTGATCCCATGTCATGGTGGTAAACCTTTTTTGGGCATTCTCTTGGTTCCTTCTCACCCGTGCCTCACCCTCTGCTGATGTCTTGTACTCTACGAAATCATTCCAATAGGGCCTCTATTTCGAGATCGGGCCCGTAGCAGTATTGAAATTCGGCGTTTCGTTCTTCTTGATGTATGTGTTGTATAGGTGTTTCTTCCAAGTCTGGAATTGTGTGGCCATCTTCTTCATAGCCCACGATCGAACTAGCTCCTTCAATTCATCATCATTGATATCATTATAATCATCCGCTTGCAACGTGAAATGGGCAAAGATGTCATTCCAGAGCAAATTCTTGTCAACATCAGAGACAAAACTAACATCAGGCTCGTTGATCTTTTTCTTCCATTCACGGATACTGATCAGAATTCTGTCCCTTACAAGGTACCCATAGTGTTCCACGAATTTCCTTTTATGTGGATCAAGTGGTTCGCCTGTCTCGATGTTGAATTCCGATATTATGTACTGGCCCTCCAGTGGTTTCTTCGGTTCTCGAACATTTTTGCTCTTCGCTGTTGTTGTCGCCGATCCAGAGGGCTACATATAAAAATAATAATAAATAAATATCTTTTGTACACAGAAATATATACAATATTCACATATAATATATATTTAGTATATATACGTCGCTTGTATTTTCTTGCAAAACATTTTCTTGCTCATTTTCAAGAGCTAGGTATTGACTTCCGTCATCAACATCCTGCTCACCAGCATTGGCAATAATATTCATCATTTCTTCCTCCATGTTGTCTCCCGGGGCAGCCATATCTAACAGATTTAACAAAATTTAAGTCACATATATAAACAAGTCATATATATACAATAAGTCATATACAAATTTATCTAAGTCACATATATATAAACAAGTCATATATGTAAACAAGTCATATATGTACAATAAGTCATAAACAAAATAAATCTAAGTCACATATATAAACAAGTCATATAAACAAGTCATATATATAAACAATTCATATATGTAAACAAGTCATATATGTACAATAAGTCATATACAAAATAAATCTAAGTCATTCTCGCTAGGGCGAATCGTCATTCTCGCTAGGGCGAATTGTTGTTCTCGCTAGGGTATACAACAACGGGGCGGCGTTGCTCCGCATACAACACAATGAGGCGGCGTTGCTCCGCATACAACACAACGAGGCGGTGTTGCTCCGCATACAACACAACGAGGCGGCGTTGCTCCGCATACAACACAATGAAGCGGCGTTGCTCCGCATACAACACAATGACGGTGTTGCTCCACATACAACACAACGAGGCGTTCCTCTACATATATCACATGCAAACACATATTGACGTATGTAGGGGTCAGCGGTGACGATCGACATACGTAGGGGTCGGCAGTGATGGGCGTTCAGAGGCGGTGATGACAAGGGCGGTGTCGGTGGCTGGGCCAAGTGGCGTATGTGGCGGCACAAGCGTCGTGGCTGGCTGGGCCGGGGTGGAGTCATCAGGGCCGCGCGCGCGGCGTTAGTGGCGGCGTGGCGTCGGGCGCCAGGGGTGGCATGGCGTCAGGCGTCAGGGGCGTGGTGCGGCGTCAGGGGCGGCGTGGCGTCGGGCCGGGCCATAGTGTGGCATCGGGGCTGAGCGTCGGGGCGGTGGGGCGTCGGGGCGTCAGGCCGGGGTGGTCGGGGGGGCGGCACATCGGCGAGCGCGCTTAGTCGAGGCATGTGACGTCGGGGCGGTGGGGCGCCGGTGTGCGTGCGGGCGCTCGTGAGGTGCGGCGTCAGCGGCGGATCAGACGAGCGGCGGCGGGTCTGTTAGGGCTTGGCTCGGTAGTGGGCAGGAGGAAGAAGAGGGGTCAAGGCGGGCGCAGAGGCTATATAAGGGAGAGGGCCTTTAGTCCCGAGCGCCACCACCAGCCGGGACTAAAGGCCCTTTAGTCCTGAGCCCTGTTAACGCCCGGGACTAAAGGTCGCACCATTAGTCCCGGCTGGTGGTGGCGCCCGGGACTAAAGGTTTTTGGCGGGCAGCCAAACTGCAGTTTCGCTGCCCACCAATTCATTAGGATTTTAATATATTTTTTTTACACAAATGATAAAAGGATAGTTAATTGCACAGAAAATTAAATAAAAGACATAAAAATATTTTAAAAAAATATAGATTCTATTTTGCTTTATTGCACACAGGAAAATTATGTGACCTAAAGTTTTAATTTTTTTAACAAGTTTTAAAACACAATATAGTGTTTAAATTACTATTTTGATAATGCAAAAATATAGTGTTTAATTAAATTCAGAAAAACTCCTGTGTTTCGACTGGAAATTTGTTTTCACATCATTTGAACGTGACATAATCCCACCATCAAACATAAATTTGTTTTCACATCATTTCAACGTGACATAATCCCAACATCAAACATAAATTTATTTTCACATCATTTCAACGTGACATAATTCAACATCAAACATAAATTCACAATTATTACATAATATCTCTAATACACACTATTGAACATCAATATATATATCAAGCGGGCACAGTAATGAACTTCTTCTTGACGTATGTCCCTTGGTTATGATCGTGCCGTAACCATAGAGTGTCCTCATCATTTAGCTGGATGCTATTGTCTTTGTTCACTGTGAAGGGTGAAATTCGATCATCCTTTTCATAATCTTCTGACATGTCTGACTTGTCTTCGATTCCGATGATGTTTCTTTTTCCTGAAAGAACTATGTGGCGCTTTGGCTCATCATTGATTGGGTGGTTGTCGTTTTTCCCTCTCTTCGGTTTTATAGACATGTCCTTGACATAGAACACCTAAGTCACATCCTTTGCAAGGACAAACGGTTCGCCTTTGTACCCAATATTGTTGAGGTCCACTGTTGTTATTCCATATTGGTTGTCGACTGCTACGCCGCCTCCAGTCGTCTTTACCCACTGGCACTTCAACAAAGGTACCTTAAAATGAGATGCATAGTCTAGTTCCCATATCTCCTCTATGCGGCCATAGTATGTTTGCTTGTTCCCACTAGGGTCGGTGGCATCTATGCGGACACCACTGTTCTGGTTGGTGCTCCATTTATCTTGTGCTACTGTGTAAAATGTATTCCCATTTATCTCGTACCCTTTGTATGTGAGGATATGCCACGATGGCTGCCTAGCCAACAAATACAGCTCCTCATCAATACTCTCATCACCCTGACATTCTTTTCGCAACCAGTCGCTAAAAGTTTCCATGTGCTGACGCGTAATCCATGCTTCAGACTTCCCTGAGAACTCAGATCGAAGGAGGTTCTTGTGTGTCTCGATATACGGATCTACCAAGGAGGAGTTTTGTAGAACTATGTAGTGTGCTTTATTGAAATAATCATCACCCTTACCAATATATGTTTTCTTCCCTAGTGTCCCCTTTCCACTTAGTCTCCCCTTGTGTCGCGATTCAGGAACACCAATCGAGTTAATATCTAGAATAAAGTCAACACAGAACTCAATGACCTCCTCTGTTCCGTAGCCCTTGGCGATGCTTCCTTCTAGCCAAGCACGGTTGTGAACATATTTTTTTAGGATTCCCATAAACCTCTCAAAGGGGAACATGTTGTGTAGGAACACAAGACCAAGAATAGTAATCTCCTTGACCAGATGAACTTGGAGGTGTGTCATGATATCAAAGAAGGAAGAAGGGAACACCAACTCAAAGCTGACAAGACATTGAACCACATCATTCTGTAGTTTCGCTAGATCCGTTGGATCGATTGCCTTCTGAGAAATTGCATTGAGGAATGCACATAGCTTCACGGTGGCTAGACGTACATTTGGTGGTAGAATTCCTCTTAATGCAACTGGAAGCAATTGAGTCATGAGCACGTGGCAGTCATGGGACTTTAAGTGTCCAAATTTCTTCTCTGGCACATTTATTATACCCTTTATATTCGAGGAGAATCCAGACGGTACCTTAATGCTATCTAGGCATTCAAACAAGCTGTCCTTCTCTTCTTTGCTAAGAGTGTAGCTGGCAGGACTTAAGTATTGGCGTCCATCATCTATCTTCTCTGGATGCAGGTTGTCTCATTCTTTCAAACACCGCAGGTCCTGTCGTGCTTCAATTGTGTCCTTAGGCTTCCCATACACGCCCATGAAGCCTAGCAGGTTCACACAAAGATTCTTCATCAGGTGCATCACGTCGATCACGCTGCGGACCTCTAGGACTTGCCAATAGGGTAGCTCCCAAAATATGGACTTCTTCTTCCACATGGGTGCGTGACCGTTGCCAGGTTGCTTTGGGCCTTGGATGAGCACCAGCATCATAATAAACTCACTCTTCATGCATAACTAGGGAGGAAGGTTGTAGATACATAGAGTAACAGGCCAAGTGTTGTGACTACTGCTCTGCTCCCCGAAAGGATTCATACCATCCGTACTTAAAGCAAACCTTAAGTTTCTTGCGTCACTTGCAAACTCGGGGAATTCTCTATCGATTGCTCTCCACTGGGACCCATCAGCAGGGTGTCTCAACATATTGTCTACCTTATGGTCTTCTTTGTGCCATCGCAACAACTTTGCATGGTCTCTATTTCTAAAAAGACGTTTCAAGCATGGTATTATAGGAGCATACCACATAACCTTGGTAGGGATTTTCTTCTTGGGACGTTCGCCCTCAACATCACCAGGGTTATCTCGCCTGATCTTATACCGCGACGCATGACATACAGGGTATGCATCCAACTTCTCATACTCCATGCCACGGTAGAGGATGTAGTTATTAGGACATGTATGTATCTTCTGGATTTCTAATCCTAAAGGGTAGACTACCTGTTTTGCTTCGTACGTAGTGCTAGGCAATTCGTTATCCTTCGGAAGCATCTTCTTGGATTTTCAGTAACTCCATGAATCCCTTGTCAGATACACCATTCTTTGCCTTCCATTACAGCAATTCCAATGTGGTACCTAACTTTTTCTGCCCCGCATCACAAGTTGGGTATAGCAATTTCTTGTGATCCTCTAGCATGCGGTCGAACTTGATCTTCTCCTTTTCACTTTCGCATTCTCTTTGTGCATCACGAATGGCCTAACCAAGATCGTCAGCGGGCTCCTCCTCTGCCCCTACCTCTTCTTCAGCGGGCTTCTCCTCTGCCCCCACCTCTTCTTTAGCGGGCTTCTCCTTTGCCCCCACCTCTTCTTCAGCTTCCCCTGTTGCAGTATCATTGAAGGCACCATATTTAGCAAAAATGTCATCATCGCCCTATTGTTCTTCTTCACCTTCTTCCATTACAACTCTAGTTTCTCCGTGCTTCATCCAACAAATATAGTTTGGCATGAAACCCAACTTGAACAAGTGTGAATGAAGAGTCTTTGAGTTAGCATATTCCATCGTATTCTTACATACGGCACATGGGCAGCACATGAAACCATCGCATTTATTTGCCTCGGCCGCACGTAACAAAGAATGCACGCCATCCATGAACTCTTGGGAGCGACGATCAGCATTGTACATCCAATGCCGACTCATCTGCATTACATGACATAAATACCGTATTAAAACCTAGAACATAATTAGTTAATTATACAACATGCATACCACCACAAAAGCTATAAATTTAAGAAAGCCTCGCTACAATGTAGACAATCCCAACTACCACTAAAAACACTAAAGCTAAAATGCACATCAGCAGCACAAGGATTTCATGACCAATCCCAACTAAAACAGACAGATCCCCCGTTTGTTCAACATCTTTGGGCTTCTTCGGCTGGATCACTGCCTCATTAGCCGCCATATCTGCCTGTTGTGCAAGATATTTTTGCACAAGTTCAATATACTCTTCCTCCTAGTAGAAGCCTGAATATCCAGTGCCATCCTACTGAAATTAAAATTAAAATAGAAAATTAGAACTTTAATCACAATCATCATGAAAATAGGTATAAACTAACCATAGTCATTAAATACGATAAAATAACTCACATTGTGATCCGGACACTTGTAGAAAATGCGATCCTTGTTGGGACCCTCCTTCTTAACTCGGTACTCCATCACAATGTTCGTCTCATCACAACACTTGCCGCATGCAATAAGTGGGAGGCCCGGCCTAAGTCGCTTTGGAAACCCATGAGAGGCCGAGGACCCGGAAGCAGTTGCCATCTACTTTCTATACTCATTTTTTAATACACTATAAATTTCTCATTTTATAAACAAATAAAATTAAAAAAACTTTAAAATTCTCTATATCTCTAAACAATGAAGTGTGCTATGCATGCTACAAATGAACGGTGAATACTAGTTTTTAATAGCTACTTTAACCTTCCTTCATGTAAATATGCAAGCTTGAAGTGATTTTGAGCTCAAATTGCTTACAAATGAAAAAAAACCACAATAAAGAACCATATATATATATATAGTGAACAAAATGAGATAAGACAATGGTGAAATATGAGAGTATGAAGTTGGTAACCTTTAGAACCGAAGAATTGACGGAGGAATCGAAGAAATCGATGGAGGAATCAAAGAATGGATGGAGAAAGAGCAAGAACACTACTTAAATTTGAACTGAAGCTCTCGGGCGGGCTCGGGGAGGAAGAAGACGGCCAGCAGGATTTATAGGGGGACCTTTAGTCCCGGTTGGTGGATCCAACCGGGACTAAAGGTCACTTTCCAGTTCCGGGCCACGCCACTAGCCGGGACAAGAGCTTTACTCCCGGTTGGAGCCACCAACCGGGAGTAAAGATCGACCTTTAGTCTCGGTTGGTGGCTCCAACCGGGACTAAAGGTCCCCTGCCACAACGGCCTGGCGCAGGAGCCGTTGGGCAAGGACCTTTAGTCCCGGTTGGAGCCACCAACCAGGACTAAAGGTCTCTCTAGTCCCGGCCGCAATATTTCCCGGGACTAGAGCCTGGTTTGACCCTTGGATCAAAGGTTTGTTCTCTACTAGTGGTTGTCGTCTGAAGCTGTGCATCGGGGCAAGTTCTCAAGTTGCACAAATTTTCTAAAGATTTTGCTTTAGCAGCTCATAACATCCATATATCGTTTAGCAGCAGCAGCAGCTTAGTGTTAGATGAATCTTAAAATTGTTAGGCTAAATATTTCTTTTCAGGAAAGAGAACTATCATTGTTTTGTTATGTCTGTCCATCCTGTCATCAATCTAGTAATGTTCAGTTGCACATTTAAATTTCCCTATCAATTTGCTGGCTTTATCTATTGAATGAACAGCTAAATGTGCGAACTGCCCACTTTTCTGAATTCTTGGTACTCCCTCTATATAGTTTCTCTTTTTTATCGTGTACAGGATTTCTTTTTTCATTTTGTTCACCTTTTTCGTTAAATAATGGACTTGCTACATGCTAGTAATCTACATTTATGTGTAATTCTGTAATGCACTGATCCATTAATGTTGAAGGCTATCATCATAAATTGGAAATGTTTGAAAAGACGGCAAGAGGTTTGGTGTAAATATTAACAGAAATAACCTTTCCATTTCATTAATTATGTTTTTACCATTTGTTTCCCTATATCAGTCTATGATCTACAATCGATTAGATAACTAACATTCTTATGTGTTTATATTTGCATCTATATTTTAATAGTATGTTTTTTTCTCAATTCATAAGCATAACAAATCAAACTTTTAAAGGGAGATTATGGGAAATTAGTATGTTCAATTGATTAGGAACTGGAGTCCCTGCAGTAGTTGGTTTTTCAATGGCTTTTTTTAAACGGAGGGAGTTGTATTCAAGCCTGATAAGATAATGTTCAAGCGGAATTTTTTTAATTTATTGAATTCAGTACTCAATGCAAAAATCAAATTAGGGTTGACTCAGTTTTATTTCACTGATCTCCAATGAATTTTGGAAAGTTGTACTAGGTTTGTAACTGTGTATTGCTATGGGAACAAAAAAATAAGGCAATAAGAAATTCAAGGACACATTTGTCTGTAGAAAAAGAAAAGTAAATATTTTTTTCTAGGCTTTATTGTTTTCGAAATATAGATCTGCAATAATGGTTTTGAATGGTGTCTACATTCATTGATTTTACTTCATTGGCGACCGATGAGGAAAGAAAAAGGAATTTGTAAGCCATGATGGAAAATGGTTAGATGTCACACTTTGATATGCCATATACTTCGACATATATTTCTATGATATTCTTTCGTCTATATATATGGTCAAACGGACATATATTTGTATCATATTCTTTCGTCTATATGGTCAAACGACAGAAATAATCAATGCAGGCTGTTAGAGCTCTAAGGTCTATTTGATTGAGCTGTGTGAGTTACGGAAAAATTGTTGTAAGCTGTAAAAAAAAGTTATTGTGAGTTATTGTGGCAGAACCGCTCGAAAAAACACGTTTTCAGATGTGCTCGTCTTCCACTAGACACGAAGCACCTCGAAAGGGAGTTATATCGGACAATTCCGTCGAGCACACCCCATGGGAGAACCCGAAAATTCACATTTTTCGACAGGATAATAAATGGAAGAATAAAGCTTACAACATTTTAGCCATTTCTTACATCACTTTTCATGCAACATCAGAGTATAATATTAATTGTTTATAATAGCGAAATATAATCATGTTATCAGAGTTTCAGCGGAAATAAAATCATTTACGGATAAGTTAAACATTAAAATGATGGTCCGTTATATACATCATAACAGGTTATAAGTTTTTCCATTTGTAAAATATTTTGGGTGAAAATTTCTAATAAACTCTATGTCCGCAACGTAAAGAAAATCCTCGTTGAGCCCATCAAGAGGTTTCCACACACAAGTGTCAGCTCCACATATTCCTGCCACCTACAACAGGGTAGAACAAACCCTAAGTACTCAATTGTACTCCGCAAGACTTACCCGTCAGGAGGAAAGAAAAGACTCCAAGGGTATGCAAGGCTATCTGGCTTATGGGTTTATTGCATCTGCAGGGGCATTACTAAACGTGTGTCCTTATATTTAATTTTATTAGCAGTCATCATTAGTTCATTAGCTACCATTCTATGTAAGCACATGTGCTACTTTCAAGTAGGTGGTAAGCAATCAGAACCATTTTTCCATCTTTCATATTCCAGTTCTTACTATGGTGCTAGAACGTAGACAAGTCGTACCGGATTACCCGGCAATTCACAAATTAATGTGCCCAGCTGGGTACCCCGAAACACACGCCCCGCTTATACCCCACGCACAAGTAAGACCAACCCACCACTCTCCTATCAAGGGGTCCAGGTCCCATCCAAACTTAGACTCCAAGCCCCCACACCTGAGTCCCAGACTTAGTGTGGTGCTTAGACCTCCACCATTCTCATCTCTAATCAATCGGTCCGGAAAGAGCCTGAACCCACGATAAGAGAGCAACGAGCCTTCCCTGCTCCCATAAACAAGTATGTGCTCAGGGTAATAAGTCTGTGACCTGCCTAAAACCCAATGCAACGGCCGGTCCTTAACCGACACAGGTGGAACAAGTGCAATCTGAGCCTTGATCGAATGACAAACCAAGTTCAGATACAAAGTACCATTCCGCCCAGTCTCCAATTATATATATATATATATATATATATATATATATATATATATAAACAATAATATATTTCTTATCTCTCGTGAGTGACAGGCAATCACTCGACTTCTATCGAAGTCCTATAGCATAGCAATCTACACAATCCTGTCATACTAGTAAGACTCATAGGATAAGGATATATATATATATGCAAGTGGGTTTTCATTCAACTCTTTAAAACTTAATGCACAAGCATAAAATAAAGTCTAGAATAATAGGGGTTGTGTACCGAGGCTTGCCTGGGTAAGATATAACCAAATATTAGCATTCCATCATGGCGACACGATTAATGAGGCACCATCTTTTCTGCTACTCTGGTCGACCCAGATCCATCGTTGTTCCTATTATGACATTCATGGATACATTAATCAACGGCAACTGCAATGCTTAAAATACGATTACACCGCTAGGCTACCGGGCTAGCTCTAACGACTAACATACTAGGCCATATATCCATGGTGTCGAACAAGGCGCTAATTTCC
Source organism: Miscanthus floridulus (assembly GCF_019320115.1). Lineage (NCBI taxonomy): Eukaryota > Viridiplantae > Streptophyta > Magnoliopsida > Poales > Poaceae > Miscanthus > Miscanthus floridulus. The sequence goes on along the minus strand of NC_089592.1, from coordinate 30,977,502 downwards.
CACAATGTTTTAGTTATAAAATTCCTGGGTGTTTCTTTATTTCCTTTTATTTACTATATGTATAAACCAAGGCTCATTAGTTACCTCAGCAAACTAATTATTCAGAAGCTACAAAAATTACAGCGAGCACATAATAATACGAGGAATTTACAGTGAAATTTCTAGGGTCAACACTATCACCAATTCATTACGACAATTCCTACAAGTTCATATTTAACAATATTAAGTATCTCAAATTAATTAGCTAACTTCTAGAAATATCACAAAACTATGTGAACAAGATATACTAGCAGATCATGATTTTAGGATTCTAACAAAATTAGTTTCACAATTTTTGAATCTCTACATAAATTTATATTGAATTTACAAATTTACTTTAGAGACTAAATTGGAAAAGGCTTAGAAAATGAAAAAGGCTAGTGGCGACCTAATCGGCCCAACAGCCCAGCATAAGGGCAGCCACGCGCGTGTCGCAATGGCCCAGCATGGCCCAGGACCGAAAGGCCCGCGCGCACGCTCGCGTTTTGCAAAAGAACCCCCGGACAAATCGGTTATTACGTGGCACCTCCAATCACTATTGCACGAGAGACGTATTTTACATTAAGGACCTTGGAACATGTTGCCTTCGCAATGGGGCGGTCCCCGGAGTACCCGCGCGCGACGGCGCAGCACACCAGCGGCAACGGCGGTTACGTCGGGCGAGCTGGACCCAGTGCGATAGGAATAAAGGGCCGACCACCATCTACGGCTAAACCCGCAAGCATGGATGGCGGTTCAAAACTCAGCGGCGTACTGCCGGGAGCGGCAACGGTGAGCGGCTAGTCGCGGTGGCGGGGTGACCAATCCTACGAGCCTACGCACTCCTAGGGGAGTAGAGTTGGTGGAGAGGCATCAGTAGCTCACCTAGGTGCACACCCCAAAGATGGTTGAAGCAGGAAACGCTGGGGTAGGCTAGCCAGGTGGGCCCACAATGCACGGTGGGGCTACGAGCGCGGCACCGGCGTGTCACCCTACCACTGATGAATGCTTTGGCCAAAACAACATGAGCACCAAATAGGGGGAATCAAACCAAGTTTAGAGCTATGATCAATCAAATTGCTAATAGCCCTACAAGCGTTACCCACAGTTTCTTGAGCACGACGGCGATTTTTGATCGGCGACAAGCCAATCACCAAATTGGCTGACCACAATGTTCGTCTGTGCCTTGGTGAGGGCCGGGCTACTAGATAACCTCCTAGGCTTCTTGCTGCCGTGAGGAATCGGACTGCAAAGCCTCGAGCAAGGTGAATTAGAAAAGGACGGAAGTGCGGTGCCCAGGCCATGGTCACGTCGAGGGAAAAGCATGAGGATGAGCTCAAGCGGTAGGGAGAGTTAAAGCGTGGCTCTAGTCGGTGGTGGCAGTGAGCTCGCACACACAAGCGACAAGGCCAGGTGGTTGGCACAACGCGCTTAACTTGAAGTGGCAGGACCCGAACGAGGGTGCATCGGCATCGGCTGGTGGCCATGGTGGACAGGGAAAGCGTCACATCGCCACTGGAGACGATGACCGAGACACGACGACATAGGATGGCTCGAGTGCTCGACACGATAGGTGGATTGAAGGGTGAGGCGGGCGCCATGTCTGCCGAGTCCAACCTGCCGTGGCCACGGTATGCTCTGCACGTAGCACCGTGGCCAGTCGACTAAGCACGATGTGCGCGCAGCAGCGAGCCAAATTGCATATGATGCGTGACCTCAACCTTGTGCGTGAGTTGGGCAACGACAGCGGCCCGACCGCGGCCTGAGCCCCAGCGCCAGCAGCGCCCCGCACGTGGTGACCATGAGCCCAGGCCGAGCGGCTGCTACCGATGTCCTACATGAGTTTTAAAGCGAACAAAAAATGTGCCTAACTCGACCCAAGTCCAACCAGCTACCCCAACCCGCAACTGGTACTACCAACTAGCTAGCGAAATAATTCCTCTGTCGCAAGAGTGACTAGAGACGAAGATAGAAGCCTGCCAACATGAGCTCGTCACGCCGATCACGAGTTCGCGAATCAGAACGTCAACGACGTAGTTCACAGCGCGTTCTTACGAAATTTGGCATTTTTTTTGCATGAGCATCGTAACTCTAACGTAACCACGACCTGCACCACGTTCTAGTATACACCTAAATGCAACTAATCGTGCAAAAACATAGATGTATTGCTTAATTATTTTTGTTGAATTTTAAATGCCAAAATAATATTGTCTACGATTCTTTTCCGACTTAGACAGAGTAAGGACTTAGTTTGAACTAACAACCTTTAGCGTTTTTTTCTTAATTTTGAAAGGGTCTAAACCCTGCCAGATTCAACTAACAATTGTACCATGACCTAGCCCATACTACATACTAACTCTTAGAAACATAATACCCAAGCACTTCATAATTAGTTTATCCAATATAATTTGCCAAAGAAGGATACTTTTAAACATAAGCCCAAGTGCTTGTTAGCAACGAAAATGACCCTTCCAAATTCCAAGTTTGATTTTTGTTGAACTTCCCAAATTACTAACTAATAGTATTTATTCTCCAAAAATTAATGTTGTATTTCCGTCTACTACACTTACACTCTAAACTTTATTCAAGTGCTACATACAAATTATATTTAATTTTTTCTTATAAAAATTGCTTCCGTGACAACGTTTAGAACTACTTATTCTACTCTTCACGTTAGGATTTTTCATTAACACATATTGGCATTTACGTAACTAAGTCACTATATTGATAGATCTATCTCTCATGCCATAATCTCAGTGCTTAGCGAGTTTGTAACACAAGAGGTGTTACAGTTATGTGCTGTGAAAAAAACGTAAGTTATTTGGTTGAAACAAGTATAAAACATATCCTCCCTCTGTACCTTCCTTAAAACAAATGTGAAACAACTCTCTATTTCCCTCGTTTCCAAAAGTAGAAAGTCAAAAGCGAAAACAGGGTCTAACGTAAACTTCCAAAAGTATACGAAAGGTGCTTCCAAAACTATACCAAATTAAAGCAACTGCTTCTGAAAAAAAAAAGCTTCAGATTTCACTTGTTTAGGGTGTCTGCCTTTGATTGTGCTTCCTGTAGCAAGCGCAAAGGTGCTTCTCTATGGCTATGGAACCGACAATTTTGAGAAAATTACCCACGTGTCACTCTTAATGAAGCTTACCCCTTCGGTTCTTTTCTCCTTACCTTCAATTTTCCTCCTTTCTGCATCGAATAGAGGTCGCCCGACTATGCTCACGCGCTAGGGTTAAGGGTCGGTGGCGACGCTGGTCCTGCCCAACCATCCCTGCCTAGCGGTCGTCTCCGGTGGCCCTACTCCTCTCCGGCCAGCCTCTCCGTCAGTTCTTGAGTCGAGGCTGTAGTCCAAGCGTTGGTGCCTAGGCCCCTCTTTGTCCAGCCACCTGCATAAGCCTAAAGTAATTTTTCGAATCTCAACTAAACACAGCCTAAAACTTACAGCCGTGTGTGGGTTATGGAAATCCTAAGGTCCTCCATGGTGTCGATGTTGGCACACAATATGGTAGGTCTGGTGATACTGCCTTCATGCATATGATTTTACTATTTGTTAATCAAAGTCAATAAAATTTGAGAGCATACTTGGTTGGCTCCATGCCAAAAACTGGACAAAAATATTTGCCACAGATTTAGCAAGATAAATGTAAGGTATTGGTAATTTTTGGCAACAAACCAAATAGAGGCCAAAAGCTTGGCTTGCCAAGTTTTGGCAACAAAAATTTGGCTATCACCAAGCAGGCTCTGAATTTCTCAAATCCTAATACACCCTTCATGAAGAATACTCCTAGGACTAAATACTAAATTATATTGGCCATCAAAATTAAAATATGTTATCCAAAGTGATATAGAATTTAATAGAACTGTTTTTCAATGGTACCCAATGTGCCCGTCGATAGTGAAGGATAGACAACGTGCCCACCTATAATGATTTCATCAATCTTGATTTTTGTTAGCTTATTCTTTCAGTAATGCACATAAAGATAGGGTGTACATGCGTGTATTCGTAAAGTTGATGGTATTTCCAGCAATAATAGGCTTGTGTATAGTGTATAGACCTTTGGGACAGCAAAAAAAAAAAAGAAGGCAATTCGGTGTTTAGCTAGCTTATGTGTTACCGCTTGTTAGCTAACTTTTGAAACCGGCTGTTTTTGCAGCTTGGGCAAGTTTGATGCTGGTTTTTGCTGACGTAGTGCCACGTCTGCCACGAAGGAGGTAAATCGTATTATGTTGAAAGTTATGGGAGATAAACTGGACTAGAATTTTTTAGAAAAATACCCAAAAATTCATAAAAATAAAATTAAAAAATATCTTAAAATTTTACATGAAAAAATAATGCAAATTAAAATAATAAAATGTAGCTTAATCTTAGAAATTTAGTTTTAACTCCTAAAATTATGAAACTAGTTTTAGATTTTTTTTTCTAAAATCATGCACTATTTTATGTTTTCTGGCTTGAAATTGTTTGAATCTTGATGGACTCATTTTGGTGCTTATTTCTAGTAGAATCATTGTTTGAATCTATTATAATTAGTCGATGTTGATTGTTCGAACTACATAGAACCGTTGATGGAGCGTCGTTAGGACTATAGTGGTGTTAGTCCCCTCCCTAGATAATTTATCAAAGTAGTTGTGTTAGCCTACGCGGCCGCATGCACTCTCCTACTCTTATGCAAGTTGAATATATTTAATTAACTTTTACAAACTATTGAATCTAATTAAGTTTTAATACAATGTATGATGGAGCATAATGCGGTACAAAAATCTATATGGTAGTACACGGTCCATGATGTTTGTTTAGATATGATCAAGTGACATGAACATGATCGAGTGACACTTATATTTACACTAAATAGTATTAAGCATGATGTGGTTACATGGCACTAGCTTGTGTTGTCATCAAAGTCACTTGATCACCGATGTAGACTAATTATAATAGACAGTGAGAGCATCTACTAGCAAATAAAGACCAAAAGAAATCCATACAAGATCTAATTGATTCTAGTTTAGTCACCATAAGATAGAAAATGATTTTAGGAATAATATGAAACTAGTTTCATATTTTTGAGCTAAATCAAATTTTCTATGATTTTTTAAGATTAAACTGCATTTTATGATTTTTAATTGGATATTTTTTTTCAAAAAGAAGCATTTGGATATCCTTTTTTTAAAACATATTTCTAATTCAGTTTACCTCCCGAAGTTTAACTTAGTCCGATTTGTCCCCTCGTGATTGATGTGGCACCGTATAGAAAGACTGACATGACACTACGTTAGCAAAACTACCGTCAAAACTGCCATGTCTTCAAAAGTTTTGAGAGAGGGTCGACAAATTGTGAAAGTTGAGGTAGGTCAGAAAAAACTTTTTCCTACGAGAAATGGTGGTCCAGGAAGCCACATTGAGCTTAGTTATGGGCCTAGTCGGACCGGGCTGTAGGGTTCTGCTAGGCAATCCTGGGCCCAGGTGGTAGCGCCTTAGGAAGCCCATGGCGTCATCTTCCTTTCCCAAAGCAAAACAGAACCTCATTGTAAGTCTAAAAAAAAAGAACCTCATTGGCTTGCTTTACTCCCTTGCATCTCCTCACCTTCCCCGGCGCGCCGTCGTTTGCCAGTTCGCCGCCGCCGCCGCCGCCGCCGCCGCCGCCGCCGACGCCGACAGCCATCTTCGGGAGGTTCGATTTACTCCACAACCTCATCTTCGCTCCCCTCTAGGATGTACCTCGAATTCTGATCAATTTGCGATTCTTTATTTCTCGCCGTAAAAAGTCTAGGTCACGCGCTTAATGCCGCCGCTGCGTCGATTCTGTCAGTTCTTGCCGTGGTCATCGACGTCGATGGATCGCCATGTTCCGACGCCGACGACGGCGTCGACGTGCACCCCGGAGACGGCGCAAGGCAGGCACTTATTTGAGGTCACCGGTTACAGCAAGCACAGGGGGATGGGCCACGAAAAGTTCATCAGGTCCGGTACCTTCTTCGTCGGAGGCCACCAGTGGTCCATCCGCTTCTACCCGGATGAGAGCATCAAAGACAAAGATTACATCTCAGTTTATCTCGAGCTCATGAAGGAGAAGGAAGGCTCCAAGGTACGGGCATCCTGCGACCTGAAGCTGGTCGACCTGACAACAGGGTTGTCGGCTTCTGTGCATAGGACAGGGCCTAGAATGTTTAACTCCCGTGATGTCAGTAGGTTTGCTCCTCAGGATGGCTTGTTCAAGAAACGAAGCGAATTTGAGGCGTCAGTGTACCTTCGAGATGATCGTCTCGTGATCGAATGCATTGTCACTGTTATGACAGAACCTAAGGTATCTGCAACCAAATTGCCCACAAAAATTGAGATGCCCCCATCAGACATTGGAAATCATCTTGGCAAGTTGTTGGAAGAAGAGGAGTGTGCAGATGTCACATTCAGCGTTGGAGGAGAAACTTTTACAGCGCATAAGCTTGTGCTCGCAATGCGGTCGCCAGTTTTCAAAGCTGAGTTCTATGGTCCGATGAGGGAGAGGAGCACGCAGCTTGTGACCATTGAAGACATGCAACCTGCTGTGTTTAGGGTCCTGCTTCAATTTATCTATACCGATTCTTTGCCTGACATGAAGGATCTTGTGGAAGATGTCAACTGCGAAATGATCCGGCATTTACTTGTGGCTGCAGATAGATATGCTTTGGATAGGCTCAAGTTGATTTGTCAAAGCATCCTTGCCGAGAATCTTAATGTGATAACTGTGGCAACTACATTGGCTTTGGCTTATCAGCATAACTGCAACATGCTTCAGGATGTTTGCCTTGAATATATCACCAGTTCAGATGTGATGGATGCAGTGGCAGCAACCGAAGGCTACAAGAATCTCAAGACAACCTGCCCTTCTGCACTAGCAGATGCATTTGAGAAGACAATGAAGTTGCGTAGAACATAAGAATCTTGCCTTAGCTGTCCACCAGTGTTTCTTATTAAATTATTACAATAGCTTGTCTGAATCTGCTAGAGCAGCTCATTATAATCTTAACCTAGAGATGAGTAGCCCAGTATAAGATGAATTGATTGAGAACTATCATGTGTGTCATACTTAGTCCTATACTCTATACTAATATGTCTAAAAATACAAGCTGTCTACTTTTTTCGCACAATGCTATGATGGACTCATAGCTTTAAGCACAAGACTAGAATGCTGTTGAGATTACTGTGAGAAATATAAGATAGCTTGGACAGTCACAATTTTACCTCCTTGGTCACTAAGTTTTACGATTTGTGTATGCTGATAGCAGTACGATATTGACAATGTTGTGCATGATTTTGGAGGTTCTAGTGCTTTCAATATATGCTTGAGTAAAATGATCATTTGGATTAATGTTTCCATGTAACAAAACAAGCATATAACAATTTAAATCATAAAAACTCAACCAACCAAGAAGGTATGTGGGTTTTGATTATGAAGAAATAGACACCAAATTTCACCTCGGCGAGGGTTGAACTTGGTCTTGGACTCTGGGTGTACATCCATTCCCTCGAGAAACTAAGCTAGGTTCAGTTGCTAAATCAAAAGAAAGCATGAGCAAGTCTACTCAGTTGTGATTTTGGACGGTCATGTTAGTTACCAACAACTGATTTGACACCCATGGTACTTAGTGCATAGTTAAAAGCTACTTTAGGATTGACTTCAAATTCTGTTCTATTAAGTATTAACCTTACTCGAGATCTATGTAAGGCGAGGTACTTGCTTAGTTGCTTGTTGGTATTTATGCTGTCTTTTTTGTGTGTTAAAGTTTGATTAGTTAATTTTTCATAATTTACAAAGAATCATTCAAAATAAGATGCATTGGCAAGTAAAATATTGCCACTCCATACACACTGGTAGTATTTCTTTTGCTAGGGTATACATTCTTGGAGTTATGAGGGCAGTAGCAACATAAGCATAAATCACTCTGTGTAAAGACTGAAAGCTTTCATGCTTCCTCAGTTAACTTGGCAGGCACTGTTTGTTTCTTCAGCACTGTCCGATAGGCCATCCTCAAGTTTTCTGTGACTGGTACTATATGAGCCTTCGATATCTTTCATAAAATTGGCATCTTATCTTTAGAGTTTGTCTTATAATGCCTTTTGGCAGAACGGATAGGATGCATTTCCATGAAACTAATTTAGCAAACCTTTGCTAATGCTGCCATTGAGGGGAACGAATGAAGCTACTTTACTCCTAAAATTTCCAAACTGTGATTTTTAGTATTTGCATCGTATCTTTGTAAAAAGTATGTTCTTGATTTGTAGAAGGGTGGTGTAAATATCCACTGCTATCTTATATTCATGTTCATCCTATCTAATAAGTGGCATACAACTTTTGTTTCTATGCATATCTCAGTAGTTCTATGATACTGGTGAGTCCAGGAGTTGACACGAGGTTGTGAGTTTCATATTGGGCTTGTACTAGATTCATACTGATATGAGTTAGCAATACAATGAGGATGCAGCTTATCTTCAAAAATGCTGTGTATTGGCCCAAGTCTATATGTCAAAGCATCCTTTTGTGAGAAACTTGATGTGAAGACCATGGCAGCTACATTGGCTTTGGCTTATCAACATAGCTGAGACAGGCTTAAGGATGCTTGCCTTGAGTTTGTCACCACTTCGGATGTGATGTATATAGTGATAGCATCCCCAGGTTATCAGAATCTCAAGACAACCAGCTCTTCTGCACGAACAGATGCATTTGAGAAGCCATTGTGGTTTCTTACGCCCAAACATTTTTATTTTATTATTCATTTTTAGAGTTCAAAGATTAGTTAACATTTTTTTCTGAATTATGAACCATATGGATTATATTTGATTGATGTCTATAGGATGCATGCTGCGATGGTACTAGGAGAGTGCGAGCTTCTCTGGGGTTGATCTGAATTGTTGCCACAGATTTTGCATCAAGTGATTTTCACTTCGTAGAATACAATACCCACTATCTAAAATTTGAAATATTATTGGTTATTAAAAGAAGAAATCTCATTATTAGTACTTCTATTGTGGTGACCAATGATGTATCTTCGTGAATATAACTTATCCCTTTTTGGATGGATCATATCTCTATTTCTATACTCTACAAAAGAATCATTATAATTTTATTACTTAGAAATATTATTGTTACTCAAGAAGGAATGTCATTATTAATACTTCTATCATGGTGATCCAATGATGTACTCCCTTTGTCTCATCAAGATATAAGACATGATTTAACTTGGTGCGGTCTTCAAGATCATACTTTAACCGTTAATTTATACTATTGTATGTAATTTATGGCAACAATAAAAATATCATTGGAAAGTATTTGTACAGACAATCTAATGTTACCACTATTATACTATAAATCTTTTATATTATTAGACTAATTGTTGGTCAAAGATAACGAAAGTCTAAATTTTAAAATACGTGCATGTCTTATATCCTGAGATGGAGGGAGTATCTTTGTGATTATAAATTACCCCATTTTGGATGGATCCTATCTATTTCTTTACCCTACAAAAGAATTATTATATTTTTATTGTACATAACAACTTTGAAATTATTTACACTAATTGTTGACACTTCCAATTGAATCCAGACGGACTATCCACAAATTCTTCTACAAAATTCCTGTAGCAACACGTTTCGCGTGGGTCACATCTAGTTTATTTATACACTAGCGTGATTCCTTCTACATCTTACTTCTCCTAACTTTATTTAAATTACTTTTATATTCCCACGGGAATTCGCCTAGTATCTTATTATACTTGGAACCTTCACTTTACGGTCACGTACCAAAGCTTTAATTTCAACTATATGAGGTTATTCGGAAATTTGAAAGGAATGGGAGGATTTGTACTCGAAACCAACGCCCCATTCTCTTGATGGGCCCCTTTGAACAGGTAGGCGGAGGCCCACTTAAGACTCTAGATGACTAGAATCACAGCGAGTCAGTCACGGCCGTTTCATTTCGGAAGTGGGAGTTTTGGACGTGCGATTCCACAAGATCGTCGCCTCGTTCGCCGCTGTCGCCGTCTCCTCCGGCCGTGTTCTCAGGTTCGATCGTCTCCACGATCTCCGATTCTCTTCCTCCTCCCGCCCCATCCCACTACCGGTCCAGGAATGAGATCACGACACCTTCTTCTCCTGATCCCATCCTCATCAGATTCGTGTCGCGCCGCCGCACCAAGAACGGGGATCGGATCCACAGAGCCCGCGCGCTTGCACTGCTATCGTCGTGTTGATTCCTCTCTCTCTCTCTCTCTCTCTCTGACTCTCTCTCCCTGGCACTGGCAGGTCTCAGGTCCGCCGTCGCCGCATCCCCACGGCCACGGCAGCATGATGACGACCCAGCAGGTGAAGACGGCGTCGACTTGCCCGCCGCCGGAGACGGCGCAGGGCACGCACGTGTTCGACATCCTCGGGTACAGCAAGCACCGGGGGATGGGCGCCGACTACTTCATCAGATCCGGCGTGTTCAACGTGGCCGGTCACCAGTGGGTGATCTTCTTCTACCCCGACGGCTACGGCGAGGAGTTGGCCGGGGGCTTCGACGTCGTGTCGGCGTACCTCCGCCTCCTCAGCATGAGCGGCAAGGTGCGCGCCTCCTGCGACCTCCGCCTGGTCAACCCTGCCACGGGGGTCGGTGCACCCGACGCTGATCATCGACTCATCGTGAGGGAGCTGGACCCGGAGAAGGACAAGGTCGTCTGCCACTGCATGTGCATCGGCCGCGGCGAGCTCGAGGGCACCTACGTGAAGAACGACCGCCTCACCATGGAGTGCGTGGTCACCGTGAGGAAGGAGCCCCGGGTGTCCAAGCCCAGGACCTTCCCCAGCATCCGGGTGCCGCTGTCCAACCTCAAGCGGCAGCTCGCCGATCTCCTGGAGAGCAGGAAAAGGTGCCGACGTCACGTTCAGCGTCGCCGGCGAGACGTTCGCGGCGCACAGGCTCGTGCTCGCCATGCGGTAGCCGGTGTTCAAGGCGGAGCTCTGCGGCCCCATGAGAGAGGTGGGGATGGGGACGCGGCCCATCGTCATCGAGGACATGCAGCCTGACGTCTTCAGAGCGATGCTCTACTTCGTCTACACGGACTCCATGGATCACCACGACGATCTCTCCTGAGACTACTACAGCAAGAACTGCGACATGGTTCGGCACTTGCTGGTGGCGGCGGATAGGTACGCCATCGAGAGGCTGAAGCTGATTTGCCATAGCATCCTCTGCAACAACCTTGACGTGCAGAACGTGGCGACGACGCTGGCGTTGGCTGATCAGCATCACTGCGACAAGCTCAAGCATGCTTGCGTTGAGTTTATGTGTTGTTCGAATAATGCGCAAGATGTCGTGGCGACTCAAGGGTATATGGATCTTGCGAAAACTTCACCTTCTGTGTTAGCTGATGCAATGGCCAGGATGAGTAAGATCAGCAAAAAGGCGATGACAAGAGCACTGCAAGCCCAAGATGGATCGTCCATCTGATAGTGCCTGTAGTTTGTTAGTTCTTTATTAGTTAAATACCAATAAGATTTAGCTATCAATTTTCAGTTTCTTAATTAGTTTTTGTGAACAGTTTATTGTTATTAGCTAGTGGTATCCTAATAAATACTCCTATGTTATTTTCCAGTGTGCTTGATGTTTTCTACCAATTCAGACACGGCTATTTTTCCAAAAAAAAAAAAGTGTATTGTTTCTATCCACAAATATGTATATATAAATGTCTGGTAACACCCGTGTTTCATATGTTCCTGACATCCTTCCCTCGTGGGTCCACCTGTCAATCTAAGGTGAGTACAAAGTTTTTGCAGTGACAACAGATTTCTAATTCCTTCGCTCCTATAGATATAGATAAATGTTTGGTACCTGTATAGTCGAACATCAATTTTTTTCTTATATAAACATAACAATCAAATTTACTGAGCTAAGGAGGAGCATTGCACACTAATATGAATAACTTTTTAAAATGGCATTGCCACTGTTAATTGGTTTCGTATTATTATTATACTAGGATGTTTGAAAACATATTAGAATTATTTTATTCTATGAAAATTTTGAGAAACTGAATAAGATGTACGACTTCAATTGAATATAATTAGAGGAATAAATATCTTCATATGAATTGGGCCACCTAGTCACCTAGATCAGACCACATTGTCGTGGCTAGGCGAAGATATAGCAAGCATATGCATATTGATCGATGCGTGCGCTTCTTATTTGTGTATTTTTGGAGCCCCATAATACTCAGCTTTGCACTGAAGTTGTGAGGCTAAACTGTTTGCCAGTGTGTTTGATGTTTTCTACTAAATTCAAATAATGCTAATTTTTAAGGGAAAACTGTACTGTTTCTGTCCACATTTTATTTATATTTATAAATGTCTGGTACCTAGATAGTTGAACATTAATTTTGATGATTATAAACATATAAACCAATCATATTTATTGAGGTAGCGAGAGGAACAATGCCACTGTTAATTGGTTTTGTACTATTGATATTATTACTGGGATACTTGAGAATACAGTAGCAGTAGAATTGTTTTCTTTTATCTTATAGGGGAAAAAATGAGAAACTCAATAAGATGCAGACTTCAATTGAATATATAATTTGAGAATGGTTTTGTCAATTTTCGTCTACGTATATATGGTGGTCCACGTGTCAGCCTCAATAAGAGGCGATTGGTCACGGGCTCACGGCCGGCTATGACCGTTGACCGGCACGTATAGCAGATAAACGACACCAAGTCTCCGACCGCTTTGGTCTGCCTACCTTGCTCTCCGCCTTTCACCTCCCATGAGATCCTTCACCCTCGCGATCGCCAACCAGTTCGTTCAAACATGCCACTGACGGAGTGGGCGGACCCAATCGCCGGTGACGCGCGGCAACAAGGCGCGCACGTGCTCGAGGTCACAAGGTACAGTCACCTCCACAGGCGCAGGTGCGTCGGCACCAGCGGCCGCATCAGGTGCGTCGAGTCCGCCGGCTTCACCGTCGGCGGATACCAGTGGGCAATATTCTTCTACCCCGACGGCGACGACGACCCGACCGGCAGCTCGGGGTACGTCTCGGTCTCCCTCGCGCTCGTCACCCGCCCCGCCCGGGTGAGGGCGTCCTTCAACCTGGGCCTGGTCAACAGCGCCACGGGGCTGCCGTCGTTCCAGCCCGGGGACACGACGGCGGTGTTCGACAACGCCGCCTGCTGCTGCTGCCGCATGTACCCTTACCCCTACCCCATCCCGACCTGCCGCCACGAACGGAAGCAGCGCTCCTGCCACGGCGTGCCGAGGCTCATGAGGCGGTGCGAGCTGGAGGCGTCGTCCTCGGCGTACCTCCGCGACGACGCGGTCACCGTCACCTGCGTCGTGACGGGCGTCACCGGGACGGCGCTGCTCACGTCGTCCCGTGGCGTGCCGGAGATCAGGGTGCCCGGGCGCGACCTGCACCTGCACATCGGCGAGCTGCTCGTGTCCCAGGAAGGCGCGGACGTGACCTTTGATGTGGATAAGGAGGCATTTGCAGCTCACCGGATCATCCTCACCGCGCGGTCGCCGGTCTTTGAGGCGGAGCTCTACGGCTCCAGTTCCACGACGGACACAGACGCGCACACTGTCACGGTACGTGACATGCGGCCTGACACTTTCAGGGAGTTGCTCCATTTCATCTACACCGACTCCTTGCCGGCCATGAGCCATCTGGGCATGGACGAGATGAGAGAGCTGCTCCAGCATTTGCTAGTGGCCGTGGATCGGTATGCCATTGACAGGCTCAAGGTGATGTGCGAGCACATCCTTGCCAGGACACTCCATGTGGAAAACGCGGCTATCACATTGGCTCTAGCCGATCGGCATGACAGCAACAGGCTTAAACATGCTTCCATCCATTTCATGGCATCGTCTGCAGATAAAAGTGAAATGGGTGATGATGTAGCTATAGAAGCATTGGAGAAGATAATGTAGGTTCCGGCGAAATACAGTGTCCCCATTTTAACATAATCTGGTTGGTTTGTTGTAACTTCTTGAATCATATGAAGAGTTTGGAAGTATATTCATATATGCCGGTATTAGTCCCAAGCGCAATGTCTGCACTTTAGTGTGTTCATGTAGAAAGAGGAAGATAGAAATACAGGACTAATGAAATTATACACTGCAAAAGCTTTATAAGCTGCAATGGATCAGTTCCAAAATATTCATGATATCTACCAATTAAATTTGCATAAGCTTTTCAAAATGATAGGAACAAAGAAGCAAAAAAATAGTTTTTGATCTGGTTTCAATTCAGAAGTAGAAACATGTATTGATCTGATGGAGTATAACATTGGAGAATCCCATCATTGTACACTGTAGATGGCAATAATGTAGGAGGAATTCTTAATTTTAATGGTTGACTATTTAAGATAAGTTCTCACTTTATGTAAAGTTATGGACATTCTTAACTAGTGTAAGTCCTCCCAAAAAAAAGGAAGTACTACACAGGCAACCTTCTAGTTGTAAAGAAAATTTATGAAAATCCTATCAGTTTAAAAATCATTGAACATTTTAAATTGAGGATAATATATGGTATAGCACCATGATCGACATCATCTTAATTATTCAGTCTAGATTTATGCAGTATATGTGTTAAATTTGGCATAGACAGTGACATTAAAATACTAATTTCCACTTGTAATGTTAATAATCGAAAATACAATTAAAAAAAAGGGCGTACCCAGTGCGGAGAGCTCTCGCTCTATGCGGGGCCTGGGGAAGAGTGTTAGTGGCAAGCCTTACCCTCGCCTGTTCAATGCGAGGAGACCGCGACTTGAACCCGGGACCTTCCGATCACAGGCGGTAAGACTCTACCGCTTGCACCAGGCCCGCCTTTCTAATCGAAAATACAATACAAATTTTTTTTGCCTTCACAGTTAGATGAGTAGTACTATGGAAAGCTTTAACTTTGCAGAAACAAAACTAAAAGAGGAGTAAAAACTTGAAATTGAGGGTGTCACTCCAAGAACAGAAGATGCAGTGACAGGAACAAGTGTTGGGACAACTAATAACTCTGATACCAAGAGTGTTGTACATTATATCAACAGCCACAAAACAGGATAAAGATGTTAGAATTGATATGCTGATTAATCCCTCATTGCGAAATATAGTGCCCCAATTTTAACACAATCTGGTTGATTTCTTGTAACTTCTTGAATCATATGAACAGTTTGGAAGTAGATTCACATATGCTGGTAATAGTCCCAAACGCAATGTCTGCACTTTAGTGTGTTCATGTGGAAAGAGGAAGGTAGAAATACAGGACTAATGAAATTATACACTGCAAAAACTTTATAAGCTGCAATCAGTTCCAAAATCTTCATGATATCTACCCATAAAATTGGCATAAGCTTTTAAAATTGATAGGAACAAAGAAGCAAAGAATATATATTTTGATCAGGTTTCAATTGAGAAGCAAAAAATTGTATTGATCTGATGAAGTAAAACAGTGGAGAGTTCCATAATTGTAGACTGTAGATGGAAATAATTAATGTAGGATGAATTCCTTAATTTCAATGGTTAACTATTTAATCAAAGTTCTTACTTTATGTGATGTTGTGGACATTCTTAACTAGAGTAAGTCTTCTCAATAATAAAGAAAGTACTCTGCAGACAACCTTCTAGTTCTAAAGTTATGAAAATCCTACCTGTTTAAGAATCAATAAGCATTTTAAATTGAGGACAGTATAGGGCATAGCACCATGATCAACATCATCTTAATTATTCAGGCTAGATTACAGTATATATGTTAAATTTGGCATAGACAGTGACATTAAAATACTAATTTCCACTTGTAATTTTAATAATCGAAAATACAATAAAATTTCCATTTGCCTTCACAGTTAGATGAATACTATGGAA
Source organism: Miscanthus floridulus (assembly GCF_019320115.1). NCBI lineage: Eukaryota > Viridiplantae > Streptophyta > Magnoliopsida > Poales > Poaceae > Miscanthus > Miscanthus floridulus. Next base: position 30,961,621 of record NC_089592.1, on the reverse strand, counting down.
AGCTTTAACTTTGCAAAAACAAAACTAAACTAAAAGAGGAGTCAAAACTTGAAATTGAGGATGTATCACTATCAGAACAGAAGATGCAGTGCACAGGAACAAGTGTTAGGACTTAGGAACAACTCTGGTACCAAGAGTGTTGTACTAGATTTCAACAGCCATAAAACAGAATAATCATGTTAGAATTGATATGCTGATTAATCTCTCATTAAAATAGCATCAATATATGCCTTTGTTTCATTAGTTTGATGTAATGGCCAGTTGTCATGATGATGGCACCAGCTGCCACAAAAACAAGATTAAATTCTCAGTAAACTGAAATCTGATGTTAGATAGATAGGTCTTTTGACAGGACATTTACAAAGAAAGTAAACATCCCAACAGTAAATATACCCATCACTCCAACATCAAGTTGTCCTGACATTTTACAAAGGAAACTGGTTTGAAGTAGTTTCAGTCTATGCAGAATTGCAGATAGCACTAGACCCGGGGAAACTTGCTTGACTTCTCCAATACCTCCAGCAAAACTGAAGGGCACGATCTTTTTAGGTGAGCATAGCCTTGGCTTGCCACCACATCATCAATCTTATTTGAGAAGGCAATAAACTCAATGCAAGCATCTTTTAGGATGCATAAGTTGTGCTGCTCAGCAAATGCCAAGGTAGTGGCAACAGAATCCACGCTAAGGCTGTTGCAGAGGCTGTCTTCACACATCAACTTCTATAAGATGGTGAGGCCATCATCTTTGACGACAGTGACCGCGCACTCGATGGTGAGGCCATCATCTTGGGCATACATTAACAGATTCCACCTGAAAGTGCTGACTTTCGCGCGCTTAGTCACAGATCCAGCTTTGTAATTCATAGAGCACACCTGCCACTTGGGGGACGCCTTCCCGGTGGCCTGGTTGAGGAACCTGAAGTGGCACGACGCCTTCGCCACGACGTCCTTGGTCAGCAGCTCAAGGAGCAGCACCAGCGCGCCGCCCTCGCCCCCGTCGGGGAAGAAGCGGACGGCCCAGTCGTAGCCGCCGACGGAGAAGGGCGCGGAGCGGACGGAGCTCCCGGGGCCCAGGCGCTCGTGGAGGCTGTAGCCCGCGATGTGGAACAGGTGCGTGCCTGCGACGCCTCCACGGTGCAGATCGACGTGGTCATTGGCGGCTGCGGCGTTGACGGCGGCCCCATCTTGTCCCTGAAGAAGGGAATCGAGATGTCGGCGAGACGGCGGCAGCAGCAGCAATATCGGTGAGCCCAGGGAATCAGTGGAGAAAAACTCCATATTACCTCAACTTTCGTAAAAGTACGTTTTTTCTCACAAACTTCGAAACCGAGCAAAACACATCCTCAACTTTTATAACAGTTCATCTTACCTCTCTAGCCATATTATAAATGGTTTTAAAGGTGATTTTATCTATATTTTTTTATTTATTTCGACTAAATTTTTGAAAAATTATAAAACGAAAATTCAATTTTGTTGGACTTCACATTAGCAGATCTCCGTAGTAAACATATAATATGGTACGTTTTAGTACAATGTTTTTGTTATGACTTTAGATCTATATTTTTCTATAATTAAATGAAATAATTCATAGCTGCAGTTTCTATGGTCCATTTATGGTGAAATTTTTATAGTGGGCTAATTTATTGTATGCCTAAACCATAGTAAAAATTTCATACTCATTGGATTATATATAACTTAGTTATAGATTTTATTTAGGTTTATGCTTGTTAAATATAAATAAATCTATAACTAAGCTATACATGATCGAATGAGTATGAAATTTTTACTACAGTTCAATCATACAATAATTAGCCCACCATAAAAATTTTATCACAATTAGACCATAGAAACTGCAGCTATGAATTATTCCAATTAATTACATAAAAGTATAGATCTAAAGCCACAACAAAAACTTTATACTAAAACATATCATATTATATGTTCACTGTGTAGATCTACTCATATGAAGTCCAATAAAATTGAGTTTTCTATTTTATGATTTATTATGATTTTTCAAAGATTCAGCCGAAATAAATAAAAAAGAAAGAGACAAAACCGCCTTCAAACCTGCTTATAACAGGGTCAGGGAGGTAAGATAAATGGTTTTAAAAGTTGAGGAAGGTGTTTTGCCCAGTTTTGAAGTTTAGAGAGGAAAAACGGACTTTTGTAAAAGTTGAGGAGGTAACGTGAATTTTTCCGATTAGCGGGGCTTATTTAACGAAGATGGGCTTGTATGGGCCGTGACTGGCTCTGCGGTGGGCCCGTGGCCTTCTTCCATTTCGGGCCATGGAAGTGTGCTTCTTCTTTGGCTAAGTCACCCTACTTCCTAATTATTTTGTGATTTAAGGTCCTCTGCTCCCATTGATCCAGCCTCGTGTCATGTGGTTGCAACAGCAGTTAATTGGAATATAAGGATCCTAACGGATGGAGTTTTTATTATGGGATTCAAACAACACCTTTTTTTAAGGGAAACCGGAGCTTCATATATTAAGCATAAGCAGGGTTACAATCATTGTCTATGTTATCCAGTAATCCATGTGGGGTTATAAACCACTCCTCGAGCACACTCATAAGCTACCTTATTACAAATTCTATTTTAACGAAAAGAAATTTAAAACCCTCGAGGCTTCAGCTAAGATCATCCATCAGCTGCAGAAAGAGGTCAATCTCTGATTTTTGACAGGATCGCTTCTCCCACAGGTTAACAAGGACTTGGCAATCTGTCTCAAGCTGCGGTCGCCGCACACCACGTTCCCGCACGAGCTGCGGAGCCCGGATTCAAACAACACCTTTGACTAAATTAGTTTCTAGTCATTTTTACTGAAGAGGCAAGGACCGGGCTGCATGTGTACCGGTTGCTGCCACAAACCAAAGGAAAGATAGTGTTAGGTGATCTTTGTTTATTTGATCCGCTCCATAATTTTTTCCTCCCAGTTCAAGGATTGGTTCTTGTGTTTCGAATGGTTTGGACTATGAGCCATTTCTAATGCGTATTTGTGTTGAATTCTAACTTATTTTATTCTCAAGCTTTCCTATTTCATACGATTGTACATGTCTATACAGATTCATGGAATAGTACTATGCAGAATCAGGATCTCATTGTGTTTACCCTGTCTATGAGTGAAGGTGAATTAGATAACATAAAAAACAATAGTCCATAAAACTTACTCAAAATTTATGCAAGATATCTATCTAGATATGTACTACGGTTTTGTTAAGTATTGCTATCTTTAACGTAAAAGAGTTATGCAACATAGATCTAGTCTTGTCAACTAACGTAGCAAATTAGACTAGGAAGATAAGCGCACAACCTAGAGAAATAAGTAAATGCGGAATGCAGAATTTTAAATGAGTTAAAGAAGCAAACTTTCGATGATGATATTTTTTCTGAGGTATAGAGAAGCTCACGCTTCCCTCCAAATCCTCATTAGAGCTCATTGCAAAGATGTCCTCTCAAGGACCAAGATCCAAGTAAAAATAATAATCCTACATATCTCTTCCCTTGTTTCTTTTCTTCGTCAGTCCACATACATTTGTCTATTTCTATGACTTTTTCTTTCGACCGCGTCTCACTTTCATGTAGGAGTTACTAGGTTGACAACTCTATAGTGTTGTGCGAAGTGTTACATCGATACCATCTCCAATGCCTATGCAACGGTTCCATCTTCGAGGTCAGTGGTAGATCTTCTCTCCCTCTTCATACGTCATATATGGGTGGGTCACGACGATATAGCTCCATCTATATATGTATGGAAAGAGATGACTACTGACACCTACCACAACATCATAGTGCCATCGCCACGAAGACGCCTTGGCAGCCTAGTAGATCAATGCCTCTATGAACCTTTATTTTCTTTTACTTTTGATCAACAAAGATACAAAAGCCTAGTGAGAGCATCTCTAGCAATTCCTCTTTTTCTACCCCCAATATAAAAAACTGCCCATATTAGGGATAGAGGGATTATTTAGCTGCTTCATTAATACCCTAATACCAACCCTTTTATTGGTAGCCACCAAAAATCGACTCATCTCCTCTCAAATAAGAGGGAAGATACAACTCCCCAGTATACTGATGTGCAGCCGAAGTACCACGGACATGATTTTTCCACCCTCTACTCCTGCTTCGCAACTCTCTACACACTGTCGAAGCCGCCGGTGCGCCACTACGCACATTTCAGCTCCAACCTCGTGCAACCCACACGAGCGTGATGAAGGATGTTGTTATCAAGCTCAAAGAAGAGCTAGACTCGAAGTCGGAAGAGAGAAGAGGAGATAGGGGTAGGAGAGGGAGTCGCCGTGTAGAATCGGGAGGCTGCCGTGGCCATCGTCGAGGATGAGGAAGAAACGTCGTGGCCCTCTGCTCTGGGAAGAAAGCGACGACCACAAAGAGATGGGGCACGGGGAGATTATGGGAAGAGAAGAGATCTGAGCTGAGCACCAGCGTCATTGGAGTTGGGCAGTCCGCGATGGCTCTGACATAACGAGGGCCAGGCTTGGCGCAGGGAAGGAGGTCGCGAGGGAGAGAGAAGGACAAGAAAGGCGTACAACCAAACTAGTACAGAGAGATGGGAGATGGACCCCATAGGTATATGTATATTGGGGTTGATGTATCGTTGATCAGCTTTAATAATTCTTCTTAGAATCTGAAAAAATAGTATTAGTGGTAACCAATCCTGCCGTATTAGCGATGGATTATTTGTCAGGTTCTTAAGATGAGATGCTATGATGGCGAGCGAGTTGCATGACAACACGAGAGGACCGTTGTGGCCTAGGGGCGTGCGTGATCTGGCTAAGTACTAGTGTGAGGGTCCACTTGTCAGCACCGATTGACAAGGCTGGGAGCAGATAGCAGAGCACAACGACGAGGGATAGAGTATGCATTTTTCGGTAAACTAGGTAAATGCCCGTACGTTGCAATGGGAACACATAATACAACGATAACATATGTATGAGCGTGTGTTATACTGTTATCTAAAATAGATACCGTAATCATAATGTTCCAATCAATATTACATAAGTATTCACGAAAGATAGATAGTTAAAATATAACTCTAAATTTGAATGCAAAACTAAAACTTCAACTTCAATTGTCGCATCACTTCATGCCTACGATACGCGAAAGATAAGCTTGCACTTCTTTAGGAATCAAATGCTATGGAAAGTGTTTCACAATACATGTTTTAGAATCTATTCTACAATTAAGAATCTAATCTCTCAATAGTTCGACTAAGAGAACGTGCTTTGCACGAATACCAAGCTGCAGCTGGTCACCAATCAAAGACAATCCAGAAGATTTTCAAGTTCAAGATGCGGCATCTGACTTCTTGCAGCTGAAGCATGCAGATGACTGAAGCTGTAGTTAGAAGTATCCTGCACATAAGTTGTTTGTTAATTTTTAAAGTTAAAGTACTATTGATATATCTTGAAAAAATATGTATCGACGTGTAATTCATTACCTCTTTCATAGAGTTAGAATCTCTTTATATACAATATTCTTTGTGAATATATCATTTGTCGGTCTCTTCTTCCCCTTCCCTTTCCCTTTTCCCTTGTTCACATCCTTCTCAGTAGCCGGCACAGCCAAGATCCTAATGTTCGATCTTGCTGTAGCTCTTGATAGCGCCACATACAATTGGCCATGCGAGAACACTGGTTCCGGCAAGTATACCCCGACGTTAGGGAAGTCTGCCCCTGTGCCTTGTTAACCGTCATTGCGAAGCTAAGCCGAATAGGGAACTGCTTTCGCTTAAATTGGAAAGGGAACATCTCATTGTCCGACGGGCATAAGGGTATTTGAGGCAGAAAAACCCGCTTTCCAGCGTGTTGTCCCAACATAATTTCTGCGTCTATGGTATTCTTTTGGAACCCCCGTATGATAAGCCTGGTACCATTACAAAGTCTATTCGCAGGGTCAATGTTCCTAAGCAATATGACCGGACAACCAATCTTTAGCTTCAACACATGTGGAGGTAGACCATTGGGTGTCAAAGTGTTAAGGAATTCCTCAGGGTAGTAGTTGTGCGGATCGTCCACCGCACAGTCAAAGCTATGGTACACCATCTCATCCCCATGGAAATGACCTATCATCTTCATATTAATCATATCAACCCATTCGTTCCGCGTAGATAATATCGCTCGAGAGGTGATATAATCTTTGCTTGACATATTTGCATTGAGGTTAGGGAATATGCAATCAATTAGAGTATCAAGATCACTATCTTCCCCGATGTGCGGAACACATATATCATGAGGAAGACGGATTTCATCATCAACAGTCACCTCCTCAGAACCTCCACCGACGCGCAACAAGTATTCTGCAAACCACGGGTCGCTCTTTGCCCTCATGTTGCGCACCAGTTTTAGATGGTGCATGGAATCCTAAAGGTATGACATCCGCAGTGAGGCACCAACTTCCTGAGCCCTTGACCCTCTCTGAACAACGGGAAGAACCTATCTGAAATCTCCACCGAACACCACGGTCTTCCCCCCAAATGGCAACTCTGGTCGGTCCATTATATCACGAAGGCTGTTGTCTAGTGCCTCAACACCTTGCCTCTTTCTCATTGTCACCTCATCCCAAATAATAAGGGATGCGGCCCGAAGCAGCTTTGTAGTACCACTCTGTTTCGTGAAGGTGCAAAAGGCCCATTATCGATGGTGAGGGGAATCTTGAAGCATGAGTGGGCGGTTCTACCACCAGGCATTATTGAGGCCGCAACACCAGATGTAGTTGTTGCCATTGCAATCTTTTTCTGACTACATATAGTAGCGAGAAGTGCTCTATACAGATAGGTCTTTCCGGTCCCGCCAGGACCATCCACAAAGAAGAGACCCCCGTCCTCGATATAAATCGAGGACATGATATCATCATATGCAGCCTGTTGCTCCTTGTTAAGGGTGTCTGACAGAGCCACATCATCCTCGTTAGCCTCAATGCTAGCCTCCTCAAAAATCTCTCTAGGAATATCACGAGAGGCATCATATGTGTCATCGATATCAGGAAGTGGGTACATCTTTATATCCTTCTGCATTGATTGTAGCAATTTTTGAATATCCATGAGGACCATCTGCTCCACCATGAAGGTGGATTGATTATTGCGCCTGTAGTCCTCCGATATTGCCTCCTTGTGTTTCTCCCATAGTCCAAACACATCACTAGGCTCACAAAATACCAATATTGTTGCAAAGAGCCTTCGCAGTGCATATGGCATCATCCACCCGGTTGCCTCAGCGAGACTCTCATTCAGCGTATTGTCCTCTTCGATTAAGCCCATTCTTTCTGTAGCTTCATGGAAGGTCGGTAGGATTTTGCCATCCACGGTCCTTAGACACTCAAACGAGGTTGCACCTGCCACATGGTTCAGGAGAACCCTAAGATAGTAACGCTCCCCCTCGGCTGGATTGGCAGACATGATTCTTCCAATCTGTCGTAATGTATCACGACGTACCCTATTTTGCCAAACTTTGCCCTATGCTTGACACGTATAGAACTTAGGAAAGTCCCAATACAATATACCTCGAGCTATTTCATCTATCCTATTCTTCTCAAAGTACACTGTAAGCATTGACTTGTCAGCACCTGGACGATCAAGCACTCGTCGAATCCCCTGGCGCCGATGAAATGACACCATGTGCATGTCTGGAAGATGTAGCTATAAGGACAAAATAGAAGGGTACCTATCACTCATATCAAACCCATATATCCTCCACAAGGCTTCTAGGGGGGTTACCCATCTAGCATCTCTGTACTGCTTGATTTCATCAATGTTCCCTTCACTATCCTCCTTGTCAGCCTCTCTCATAGCCACAGACGCCCAGTCATGACCCTTGTAAATGTACTTAAATAGATACTTGACTGCCTTGATGCTCCCACATGCCTCAACATTGATGTGACAGTTGAATAGACGGAGGAGATACGGGTTGTAAGGCATGACCCATCTGTTGTCAAGCTCGTGTCCATGAACTTTTTCTTTTTGGCCATCTTCACGCCGTCTGTAAACTGGATATGAATCCTTGCCTTGTACTATGACATCGCAAAAAGGTTTAGGGTAACGATTCTTGCAGGAATCACAACCCTTTGTGCATGGACAATCGCGATTAAGCAGTACACAAGGGCCATGCATCATATGTTTGGTAACCATCTTGTACAAGACTGGGTACTTCTTGTTCCGGAGCTCAGCTAAGATGAGGCAATCATACTGCTCTAGACACGTGATCTTGTACTTTCTATCCATGATTAGCAAAAAATGTGCATGCGGCAGACCCCTCTTCTAGAACTCCACAACATAAACATGTGCTTGCACCTTTCCAAGGATATCCTTTTTTAGTAGTCTATCCTTTAGCTCTTGTAGTTTTGCTCTAAAGACCCAAACAACGAGATCTGGACGATCCTATGGTGTTTGGCCAGGGTAGAGTCCATGCTTGATCTCATCCCAGTTTGGGTTACATGTCGTAGTCAGGAAGATGTCCGGTTTACCAAACCTCTATACTAGAGCCATGGCATCCATGTACCAATGCCTCATGTCACGTGGGCCTCCAATAAAAGATGAAGGCATCACTATCCATTTTCCAATAGCTTCTGCTCTACCTTCACCGGCATGTAGGCTATCAACCAATCCTTGGTAGAGGTCGGCCCTAATATCATCTTGATGGTTGCGTATATAATCTAATCAAGAACTCTTGATCTTGATGTACGTGTTGACTACAAACTACTAGAATAGACGCTTGCCGTATAGTATGGGGTTAAATATTCCTAGACGCATCTAAAACTTGAAGCAATAGTAGTCACGCATAGACACACATAGTCTACCAGGGGAGTCTACAAAAAATAGCCATGAATTAGAGTTGTTTGTAGAATAGCCACTGAAGTACATGTGTGCGAAGTATTTAAATAAGAAGAATAACAAACCTATTTCTTCTTCTGATCCACTACGAGCCTTCTGTAGGGCATGATACTCGATGACTTCTTCCATACTAACTCCTTTCTTTGGAATATCCATGTGCCACCCAAGCTTACCCTTAGGGAAGAATAGAGGGTATGAAAGAGCATCGTAACATCCATGATATGAGCGGATGTCGTGTCTGCTTCTATCTTTCCCATGCAGGGCAACACTATTCTAGAACTGACCAAGGAGTTCGCTTCCCTCGATCCAAACAGCAGCCACCTCTGAAGTTGATGGTACATTGTATGTTCTCTGGTCCAACCTTTGGTCAAGGTTTAGTGTGACATGATAGTCCTTGAGGTGGTGAGCCTGGCCCACACTCCTAAGATGTTGTGAGTATGGGTTGTCACAAAGGATGGCCACAAGCCTCTTAATGACTTCCTTGTCTTTTTGGCACTTCTCTTCATGACATCGTCGATAGCGGTGCTCAAGGCTTGGATCATCGTCGTAGAAGTAAAGCTCAAGATGTCTTGGCTCCTTATCCTCTTCTCTGCCAAATGACCTTATGTTGTGATAGATGTGGCCATGTGCACGAAAGGTGTATATGCCACTGTTCTTCTAGCTTGCAGTAGCGCTATCGAGGCGACAATATAGAGAAGTAAAAGAGAAATGGCCATTGAAAAACCTAATGTTGTTACGAAAGTGCCTAGCATCTGCGTCATTACTTGACCAAAGCCTCATAAGCTCATTAGGCATGTTCAGTTCATTGAGCTCAACCTTTCCGTCGCGACGACAGAACCCATGTGGTTCATGCTCAAACCTTTTTGCATCGCAGTGCTCGCAATTTGCAACAGGTTTTAACATATGGGTATCTGTAGGCATGTTACTATACACCTCATTGTATCGGTCAAGTACTTCACGGACAGAAGTCGTGTCTTCCTCAAGGTCATTGTCTTGGACATCATCATCATCTTTCTCTTCTGAAATAACATTTAAGCCGTAATAGTTTAGATAAAGTAGTGGAAAATTTGATTTATATTTGGTCTTTCATACAAATACCTTGCCCAGCAAACAGATATCCCTCATCCTCTTCATCATCCTCTTCAAATATATCTCCCTCATCATCATCTATGGCCGCCAATGATACGTGAGTTAGTAGAACTATGGGTAAAAATAAACAAATGAGTTCAAATAGTTTAAAGAATGTTACAAAATAGTGTAAATTACCACTGTCATCAAATAGTGGTGTCATCGGTGCATCTAATGCAGGCTGAGGGCTAGGTCCTGTCCTTTCTGATAATCATGTAATGACCAAGGTTGAGTTAGGTATAATAAGGTATACAATATAGGTCACCTAAATGGGGTCATGAGGCATTAGTATTTAACATTGTTGGTCAGGACTGATTGAGGCAAGGGTGTGTCAACATTCGGGTATTCTTCATCCATGCATTCACAATCATCAAACAGTGGTGCCGTCAGTGTGGATGATGTAGCCTGAATGTTGGGTCCTGCCCTTTCTGTTAATCACGGAATTACCATGGATCGGTTAGGTATAATATGGTATATAGGTCCCCTAAATGGGATAATGAGGCATCAGTATATACCTTTATTGGTCACGACTGATTGAGGCAAGGGTGTGTTAGCACCCACTCGGTCTTCAGCTATGCAATCACCATCTTTATTAGATGCTCTTGTGTTCTAACCAATGCGACGCTCAAACATCGAGTTACGATGCGTTAAGAACGCATGTCTTTGTCTAGATGGAACATGTGATCTTTGTGTCATATGGCCAGACAGCAACTCATCGCATCCTTCATCATCGGCCTCCTCATGAGGTGGACACCAATAAAGAGGTGTTGCACTGGACTCTGGGATAACCCAATCATTGGATTTCACCATGGACCCATGAGCTCTAGATGCGCTTACAGTGGGTCACACAAGCTTAGGAACAAATAATGGGTTCTCCAAGGCGATGGAATCCTGGTGTAGGGTGTCCTTTTGCACCTCCCTTCGTCTTTTATTACCCGCTACTTTGACCTCCTTTCGCCCAGGCGCCCTATAACTTTTTCGTTGTTGTTCGCGTCTAGCTTCCCTCTATTCTGGTGCCATATTTACATATCGTTCCCTAAAGTACTATTGACAGGATTTATCAAAAGTAGCAGGGGTACCACAATCATGACTCAAATTGGTGTCCACACAGTCTTTTGTACATGGTGTTTTATTCAAGTCAATGATGCTACTGTTATCTACACTCATCAACGAGCATTCACCTACATAAGAAATTTTGTTCATTATTATGAGGTGACACCATTATCCTAGACAACACCACACACACACACACACACACACACACACACACACACACACACACACACACACACACACACATATATATATATATATATATATATATATATATATATATATATATATATATATATATATTGCAATATTGTGTTCTCCTTACCAATTCGCACAGGTTGGTACGACTGGTTAATATGGAGTCAATCATTATTCTCGGTGTCAACTGTGTTTTCAATGTTGGTTGCAACGTCACCATCTACAAACAAGTTGCATGCTATTTTAGATTATTAATATTACACACATGGGCATTACAAGGTAGTGTGACATAATAAAGCTAAGAATGCCACCTATAGATAGTTTATCGTTTTTAGAATTGGCCTTTTTCTTGTGATATGCTTCACGTCGCTTTCTATTAGTTTCGCTCCGTTGTTCTTCAGTCATTGCCGCACGATGCTCCGCAAGCCTTGCTCTGTCCCTTTGCCTTTTAAGTTCCCGAGGATAGGAGACTTGTGTAAGTGGATTAGATCCACTTTCAACGCCTGCTTTTTTTAGAAGACAGACTTAACATCATTAATTATCAGATGTTAAAATTTTCACATATATATACACATCGACATCAGTATTTACCTTCATTTATCTGGTTTGACAAGTCTCTCAATGGCATGTGACAACTGTGATTTTCATTAGGCTCCATGTAGGAAAGAGGTCTAAAAATATATGAAGATAGTTTTTTTTAAAAGAAAATAGTCTTTTAATATAGAAATAACGATCTTCTAAAAATGTGATCGTTCTTAAAGTTGTAAACAATAAACTGTGAAACAAAATGATGACATATTTTCTCAAACGATAAACAAAATGATGATATACCCTATTTTGCTAAATTAGAAATAATATTTTATGCATGTATCTATGCACTCATATGTACATGTGATCAGTATGAGAATTGTCTAATACTCATAGGTTTAATACTGTACCTCTACACATTTGAAACAGTCTGCAGAGCCTCTAAAATTGGAATGCTATCATGTTCTAGGTGCAGATTCCGTTGATTGTGCCCTACATACCATCCTACTCAAATTTGTTGGAAGGCATGGTTAACAGCAGCAGTACCTGAACTGTTGACTTTCGTCACTCTTCTCCTAGAATGCCTCGAAGGTGGACTCCCCTTTCAATGTGACCCAGCGTCTTCCTCATTTGGTAGTACTGAGGAATCAACCAAGTTGACAAGACACTTAGAATTTAATCTACAGAGACGAAGTATAGTGAGTTTCTATTTATCAAGACGGTTATAAATTGAAAAATGCAATATACAATATGTGTCCCTTTGAAGCTATCATACCTGTAGTTAAAAAGCAGAGGATCACCTCACCAAGAGAATGTTTACAATTGTTTTTCTTTACATAGACTGGATACTTACAGTTACAGGGTGCGCAAGTGGCAACGACATTACAGATTGAACTTGTGATGAGCTCCCAGTGAAACTCTGTCAGAACTAAATGAACATGCAGAACCTGTAAAAATATATGACATTCCAAAAATCGTTCGTTCTCTTATATCCTATAAACAACCATACATATTTTGATGGACAAATAATCAACGTGCAAACGATGCATCCCACATCAAATGCAAATTGTGCTGTCCTAGCCATAGGCCTGAGAAATCACGGTTGCCCCCCACTCACCATATATATATTCAGGGAGGGACTCACTACAGTGTCACATTAATTCAACACATCGATCGATCTAGGTCGGATATCATTCATGGAAGAAAAAAGAAGCATGGAATTTCGACAAACACCTGAGCACGGTAAAAACTGCAAGAGCATTTCTCTCAGGAATTTCGACAAACACCTGACCTACGTGTCTGCTGGAAGCCCCTGTGGTCAGGGACTCAGAGGCAGACCCAGTAAAGGACAGATTTGGGTGCTCGGTTTGGCACGGCACGAAGGGAAGGGAATACCTGGAGGGTGCCCGCCGCTGGTGAAGGGAGTGACGAAGACCTCGGTAACTGGCGTAGGGCGGTGGCGGGTAGCCCAGTTGACGCCGAGAGAGGGAGCAAGCGCGGGGTGAGGGGGAGCGCGCACCCGCACGTGGGCTTCCTGGGCCGTTCTTTTTTCTAGCATTTCTTTGGCCAGCCCAGTGATGAAAGGTCCTAGACCTTGATGATGGAGATCAGGGCGACGATGTTTCCTTGAAGAAGAACGAGCGCGTTCGACTCGAGAGGCGGCGGACGGCGCTTGACCTGGGAGTCTGGGACCGCAGACCGGCACGGCGCGGCCTCCGATCAGCGAGGAGCGTTGGCAATGGTGTCACGGGGGATCGAGCGACCGAACGAGCTGTGGCGTTGGCGAGCGAGGGGATCAGGGGAGAGGGCGCGATCGGCGATTTGAAGGGAGCGTCGATGGTGTGGGGACGTGATTGGAGGAGGCGATGGGTTGGTTTCCTATTTGTTTCCACAGCAGCATGATTGCTGGAGATTGCGATCAGCGATTACACAAGTGCGGAGGTGCCGGGTGGAGCCATCACTCTGATTTGGGATCATGGATGATGCCTGGTAGACACCGAGTGGGGGTGAGTCTCTAGCGCGCACCGGGGAGGCCTGGGAGCGAGCGACGTTCGGTGTCGCATGTGAGGAACGGGACAGGAGGTGGGGGATCGGAGAGGAGGCGCGTGTACCAGCAAGGAGGGAGGGGACGGGGGCGGTTGCTTGCTCTCAGGAGGCGGTGGAGTCACGTTTGCGGAGGTCGTCGGGAGGAGAGGGAGACGGAGGTGGGGAAAGCAATCCAAATCCAAGCTGGCATTGTTGGCGTTGCGTGCGAAGACGTTTTCTTTCAACCCCCACCCAGACGAAACGGCATCTCCTTGCAACCTTACCGGGTTGGGCCCATTGATTTTCCGGATGGAGGCCGAATAATACCAACAACCGCTGGCGGGCAGTTTTTGCTTTTGCTCTACCTTTGCAAAAAAACGTTTTTCTAGACAGGTGTTGATATTTTTTTTTTCTAAAATAAAGCTGTTGTTTAGCTTCTCCAAGCTCTCCCTCTCTCTCTCTACTACCTTTTCTAAGAAAATTGTTTTACCAAACTTTTTTGTTTTTGAAAAAAAAATCTTCATTGGTAAAGGTACTTTATGAACCGAATTAAAAAAATTGTTATGCTTTGTTGATCTTGCGAGCGCGATATATCAACAAGGTGGCACATTGTTTGTTATATAGAGCTTATGTGACTCCAGCTCGAATGTTAGTACCGTCGCCGACTTGGCTAGAATGGAGTTTAGTGCCTTCTCTTCTTGATTAAAAAGAGCCATTGTGGCAACTCTTAATCCTCGAGCAGGCTTGAGGATTGCGACTCGGATCCCAAGTTATGCCCAGACTGGAAAGATAACTCAGTCCGTAACAAGGAAACCAAAGGGCAACAAATCCAAGCTGATCGCTCAAATGTTTAGCATCAACAAAAAAACTGTTGTTAAACCAGCAACACTGCATCAGGTCCTCATAGCCGATACAGTTGCAGCTAAACCAGCATCACTGCAGGTCTGTCAAGATAGTAGATGCTATATAAAACCCTAATACTTCAAAGTTTCTTTCACCGCAATACGACATAGCATCTTTGGTAGGCAAGACAAGCACCGATTCCGCTCTAAGAGGTAGCCTTCTGCTTCTTGGGCATCCTGTAGCCACCCACAACACAGGCTTGGTCACGCTCGTAGGGCTTCAAGGTCACCTGCTAGGCAGGCTTGAACTGATCCGCCTTGAGCTTCTCCACTTTAGCAGCAAACACGGCCTCAGCGAGCAGGGTGGAGTCAATACAATTCGCCTGAGCAAAATATTTTGTTCTTGTTTAGATCAATGCAGACCATGATTATGTATCTAAAACCGATGATACAAAATTAACATGAGAAAAAAACCAACTCCTGGTTCTGTAGCTACAAAGTACCTTAATTGAAATGACAAAGTGGCCACCATGCTTCAAAAAGTATGAAGCATTAAGGGCTAAGATCCTAGCCTGCAGGATAACACAATCACACATCGTTTAAAAGCTGTAAACCACCTGTTACAATTTCCCTTCCCCCAACAGAAAGGGTTGCCTCACATTGTGAAATTTCTAGTGTATGTATATGAATACGAAGCTAAGAGTAATCGTATGTATATAAGTATATAACCATGGATCCCCAGATTCGTTCAAACTGTATATTGAACATCACCGGACAATGCACAGTTGCATGACCAAATCAAGGTAGTGCTGCCAATGTTACTGTTCTATGTCAAAAACAAAACTGAAACTTAGTATTATAAACCCATCAAGCAACAAACTGTTCTAAACTACAATGGTCCAAACGGGGCAAAGGCAGGTGATTCCTAAATATCAGATACACAGTTGGAATCGTATAAATTGAGAAAATCAACAAAGTTGGCACCAGACGACAACAAACAGAAAATAAAACTTATGATCAATAACAAATGTGTGAAAACAAAGACGATTCAAGATTCTAACATAGAAGGGCATTACCGGTTCCAAATAATGAATCCAAGTTGACAAACATAGCAAATAAGATTATCAAGAAACATGTATCAATAATCAATAAAAAGTAATGGGCTACCTCAGAGAAGATAACATCAACCATGCCAACCAGCATCCGGTACCTTGTCAGGTGCCTGGCATCCTCAATAATGGGGATCACATTGGTCCTCTTCTTTGCCATGTTGACAAGGTCTCTTCCACTCCTATGAGAGAACTCAACAGCATAGACCAGTCCATCCTGCAACAGCATCCAAATTCTTAAGACAACAGACTAAACAAAGCCAAGAATCAGTAAGAGACTTTTGTGATAGAGAGCTCATCGGTCCTACAATATCAAACACATGAGAAATAGTTGTGCCAGAAGCAGCACCAAGATACAACACCCGAGTACCAGGAGCCTAAACGTATTAACAAATTGTCAGCTATAACATCGCCACAGATTCTTACTTACAAGAAAGCAAATAGAACTTTTGCACATTCAAGATAAGCAAATCAACTTACAATCCAGATGTTGTCAATGCCACCAAGCACAGCAGCAACCAACTTGGAACGGAAGGGGTTCCAAAGACTGTATTCAACCTTTGTTCCATCATCATTCTACAATGCCCAAACAATCAAGCAGTAGAAATAAATCAGTCCTACAACTGAATCCCAATGGATGAGTTTAAGAAATTATGGCATTACAATTATTCAGACCAATAATTTATCCTAGAAATGGAAAGGGAAACTAAACAATCTACATATCATTTGGGCATGAGGGCATCAGAAACTCGAATTTGCATCATCCATTTAGATGTCCTGAAGGGGAATCTGAAAGCTCTAGTTTGTTTTTGGTTAATTGATGAAACCCTAAGTGCTAACCTAGTTTATCAAGATGATTATGAGATAGGTAGCACTACTCCAAATGATGAAGCAATGGTGAAGATCATGACAATGGTGATGGCATGGTGATGGTCAAATGCTTAAACTTGGAAAAGAAGAAAGAGAAAAACAAAAGGCTCAAGGCAAAGGTATAAAATGTAGGAGCCATTTTGTTTTGGTGATCAAGACACTTAGCGAGTGTGATCACATTTAGGATTGATAGCCGTACTATTAAGAGGGGTGAAACTCGTATCGAAATGCGGTTATCAAAGTGCCACTAGATGCTCTAATTCATTGCATATGCATTTAGGATCTAGTGGACTGCTAACACCCTTGAAAATGTTTGTGAAAATATGCTAACACATGTGCACATGGTGATACACTTGGTGGTTGGCACATTTGAGCAAGGGTGAAAAAGATAGAGTCGAAGAGGAGGTAGTCGCACTGGTTATAGAGTGACCGGACGTGTCCGGTATGATGACCGGACACATTCGGTATTCGGCGGCAGACTCAGCGACCGGACGCGTCCGGTCGCCACACCGGACACGTCTGGTATGACTCAGAAAAACAGTGTTCCACAGTGAAGTCGATCGGACACTGGCAGCGTCCGGTCGTCCATGGGTGCTTACTGTACTCGACCGGACGCTGAGGCTCAGCGTCCGGTTAGTCTCTACCTGAAGCGTCTGGTCGGCCCAGGTGGCTTACTGGACTTGACCGGACTCGACGGTGGAGCGTCCGGTCAATTGAGTGTCTACATCCGGTGTGAGCGTCCGGTCATCGGCAGTATGCACGGCAACGGCTATGATGATTTGAACCGGACACATGGCAGTCTGGGGTTACTGGACACGTCCGGTATGCCAACCGGACGCGTCCAGTATTCACGACCGGAGCGTCCAGTGCTGCGTCCGGTCACTTGGACTACAACGTCTGGTCGGCCCACGATTTGCCCAGTGAAGGGGTATAACGGCTCTATTTGATGGGGGCTCTATTTATAGCCCCAAGGCTGGCTCAAGGGATATCTCTTGCACATTTTCATTGACATAGCAACCTTGTGAGCTTAGCCAAAGTCCTCCCACTCATCTCCATCATTGATTCATCATCTTTGTGAGATTGGGAGAGAATCCAAGTGCATTGCTTGAGTGATTGCATCTAGAGGCACTTGGTATTCGTGTTGCGTTGCGGATTTCGCTTGTTACTCTTGGTGGTTGCCACCACCTAGACGGCTCGGTGCAGCAGTGGAGGATTGACACGAGTTGGTGACTGTTCGTGGCCGTCTCCAGTGATTGTGAGGGGAGTTGTACCTTCCCCGGCGGAGCGCCGAAAGGTAACTCTAGTAAATTGCTCGTGTCATTGAGTTACCTCACTTATGGGTCGGTTCTTGCGGTGTCCTATCATATGGATGAGGTTTGTGAAACACCTCTTAGCCGCCGAACCACCAAGTGTTGGTCGACACAACGGGGACGTAGCGTGTTGGCAAGCACGTGAACCTCGGGAGAAAATAGTTTGTCTCTTGTCTTTGGCATTCTCCCAGTGATTGGATATATATTCATCTTGTGATTGGTTCATCCCCTACACATCGGTATAATCACCCTACTCACTTATTTACATTCTTGCAAACTAGTTGATACAAGCTCTTTAGTGTAATTAGAATTGAGAGCTTGCTTTATTATTTACATTCATCTAGTTGAGCTCTTTAGAGTAGCAAGATTGAGAGCTCTTAGTGAGTAATTACATAGCAAGTTTGTGTGCCTAAGTAATCATTGCAACTAGAATTGTTGGGTAGGTGGCTTGCAACCCTTGTAGAGCTAGAGCAAGTTTGCATTACGCTATTTGTCATACTAATCAAATTGCTCTAGTTGATTTGTAGATTTTTAAATAGGCTATTCACCCCCCTCTAGCCATATTAGGACCTTTCAAGTGGTATCGAAGCTATGGTCACCGTTTGATTGAAGGCTTAACAACCTTGGTGTCAAATTATGGCTCAAGTTATGTTCAACCATGTGGGGGGCAAACCACCGTTCTTTGATGGCACATGCTATGATTATTGGAAGAGAAAGATGAGGATGTATCTTGGTTCAATCAATGATCAAGTATGGGAAGTGATCGAGAATGACTATGCTATCATTGATCCCGATGATCCAACTAACCAAGATAAGATCAACAAGCAATGCAATACAATGGCTCTCAACACCATATACAATGCCATTGATTCCAAGGTGTTTGCGCAAATCAAGGATTGTGAAAGAGCAAATGAGGTGTGGAAGAGATTGGAGGAAACATATGAGGGCACACCGGCGGTGAAGAGTGCCAAGTTGTACATCCTCAAGGACAAGTTGACAAGCTTCAAGATGAAGGAAGATGAGAGCATTCCGGAGATGTTCCATCGATTGCAAGTAATTGTCAATGACTTGAAGGCTTTGGGAGAAAAGATCAAGGATGATGATGTCTCTCATCGGTTCTTAATGTGCCTACCTCCAAGATTTGAGATGTTGAGATTGCTCATCATAAGAGGAGGATTGAAGGATATTACCCCCAACCAAGTACTAGGTGATGTCATGACACAAGAGACATACCATGTGGAAAGGGAGGGGGATGATAAGGATGACAAGAAGGAAGAAGAAGACAAGAAGAAGAAAAGCATAGCATTCAAGGCTAGCTCATCATCATCAAAGAACAAGGGCAAGTCCAAGAAAGAATCAAGTGATGATGATGATCTTAGTGATATTGATGATGAAGCTATGGCTCTCTTTGTGCGCAAGATGAGAAAATTCATGAAGAAGAAGGGCTATGGTGCAAGAAAGAGAAGAGATCACACTAAGAAGAAAGAGTATGTGAGAAGATGCTACAATTGCAAAAGCCTCAATCATGTAGTAGCAAATTGTCCATACAATAGTGACAATGATGAGGATGAGAAGAAGAAGCACAAGGAGGATAAGAAAGAAAAGAAGGAGAAGAAGGAGAAGAGAATGACCTTCCAAAAGAAGAAGAAGGGTGGAGGCTATGTGGTCACATGGGATAGTGATGGCCCTTTGGATAGTGATAGCTCTAGTGATGATGACAAGAAATCTATCAAGAGAGCACTAGCAAGCATTGCCATCAACAACAAGCCCTCCATCTTCGACACTCCATCAACGTGCCTCATGGCAAAACCTACCAAGGTAAAATATGATGTGAGTGATGATAATGAATGTGAAAGTGATGCTTGTAGGAGTGATGATGATGATGAGGAGTACTCCAAGGAGGAGCTCATGGACATGTGTGAGCAAGTGCATACTTGCTTTGAGATGAAGAGAAAGGAGTGCAAGGAATTGAACAAGAAAGTCAAATTTCTTGAGCATTCCCTTGATGAGCTCAATGCAACTCATAAGAGGCTAATGGAAGCCCATGAGAAGCTTGGCAAAGCTCACTCTAAGCTTGAAAAGGCTCACTCCTCTCTCATTGAGCAAGTTAAAGTGGAGGAAGCCAAGAAGGAGCAAGTGATCATATCATGTGATGTGGGACTAACATGTGATCTTATTGATGAATCTTTTCATGAACCCATTATTGTTGCTCCTACTAACACTTCTTGTAGCACTACTACTTCCACTTCACCCTTGAGTGATGGTCTCACTTGTGATGCCTCACTTATGGTGGAAAATGAAACCCTCAAGAAGGAGGTGAATGAGCTCACTTGTGCCTTAGGCAATGCCTATGGTGGAGAAGCCCACTTGCTAAAGTGCTTGGGTAGCCAAAGATTTTCTCTCAACAAAGAGGGATTAGGCTATACCCCCAAGAAAGGCAAGGCGACCTTTGTCACTCCCAAAGCTAGCTTTGTGAAGGGCAATGGTCGGTTTTGCAATAGATGCAAGCAAGTTGGGCATATAGAGCAAAATTGTAAGACTAACAAGAACAAGCTACCTAATGTATCCTCAATCAAATTTATAAGGGTGCCAATTGTAACAACCCAAAAATCCATACACTAAAAATACCAACTACAAAATTTTTCTTAGAACAACCATGTGATGATGAGTGTCATGTATAGTAACCCAACCTAAGAGATGCATTAGGTCTAACCCCAACCCAAGCTAACACATAAGCATGGCATGTCATTTGATAATTGTGTTTATTTAAATGATAACAAATAAAGTGTTGCATACCTTGATTATTCAGAATGTGATTTGGATTTCCATTGAGTTATGATATGTTTAAATGAATATGGTGCATCAATCTAGAAACCAATTTAAAAATCAAAATGGAATTCAAATAAAGAAGGAAAGAAAAATAGAAAAGAAAAGAAAAGAAGAGAAGGCCTCGTAGCCCAGGCTGCTCAGCTTCGCGGCCCAACCAGCCAGCTAGCCCAATCGGCCTGCCTGCCCTTCCTGTTTTCCCAACTCGCGCACGGCCCATGAACCGGCCTAGCACGTCGCCCATGCCTGCGCACCCATCTACCTCGCACGCAGCCACTGTCCGCTGGACCCTGCATGTCAGCCACCCCTGTCTACAGTGTCGTCTTCCTTACCCATGCCTCAACCGCCTATGCGACCGGCGCCCAACAGCAGTGGCAGGGGCAGGCTAGGGGGTCACGCCTAGGGCATGACCCTGTCCCCTTGCGCCGCGCCCATGCAACCCCGCACCACCGTCTGATGCGATGCACTCGCCTCCACCGCACGATGCCATCCGCCATGGGAGGCATGGCGCTCGGCTATAAAGCCAGCCCGCACGCCGCTCACACCCGGTGCCCTAGCCTCTCCCTCAGCCTCCACCGTCGCTTGGTGGCCCAGCAGCCGCACTACACCGAGAGAAGAGGGCCGTGAAGGAGATCGTGAGAGGAGGATCAGAGCCCTCGCACGCTGCCGAAGTCACCGAAGCCGAGGGCGACGCCGTCGTCATCATCACAGTCGTGGGTCGGCACTGCACGACACTGCTTCTAGAGCTACACAGCCACAACTCGCCACTGCACCGCTATCCCCTCTTCCACAACACCTACGGTGAGCCCCAGTTCATTCCCTGCTCGCCACTGGACCTTGCTACTCTAGCCATGGCGCTCCATACCATGAGTGCATAGGCCAAGGCCATTCCTGGCCTCTAGGCACACCAGCATAGCACACTCACGTTGACCGTGACCATCCTTGAGCCCTTGGACGTTGTAGACCTCTCCAAGTTCCTCGGACACCGTAGCCGAGCATGCATGCTACGCTCATGACGCCGCTGCCATGGCGCAGCCACCACCGGAGCACCAGACCACCTCCGAGGACTAGACCACCGTGCCGAGCACCAGACCACCGGTCCGAGCACCCGACCACCGGTTCGAGCACCAGACCAATGTGTCGAGCACTAGACCACCGGTCCGAGCACCCAACCACCTGTCAGAGCACCGACCACCATGGCCAGTACTGCTGGGAGCGCCTGGCGCCTCCTTGACTCGCCCGACCCATTCGCTGAAGCCACGGGTAACTCACGCGCACGCCGTGACCACCCCGCTGGAGCCCCATAGTGACCCGTGCGCCTCGCCGTCGTCACCATGTCACTGTGGCCGCTGGGAAGACCCTACCGTCCACCTAGAAACTAGAAGTCCTACCCTGAGTTCTGGATGCCCTTGTCACGTCCACGCGGATCCGTAGGAGCCTACACACCCCACTATGACGCCCCTCCGAGGCCATAGCCCCCACACCGATGTCGCCGACGTGATTGGAAGACCGCCGCCATGGCCAAAGCCACCGGAGGCCCTAGAGGACCCCTCAACCTGCCCAACACGCCCGATAGAGCATTGTGGCGCCCATGCGCACCACAAAACCAGCCAATGCCGCTGCACCCACGCCATTCCCGCACGTCGGTT
Source organism: Miscanthus floridulus (assembly GCF_019320115.1). Classification (NCBI taxonomy): domain Eukaryota; kingdom Viridiplantae; phylum Streptophyta; class Magnoliopsida; order Poales; family Poaceae; genus Miscanthus; species Miscanthus floridulus. Next base: position 30,939,240 of record NC_089592.1, on the reverse strand, counting down.
GTGCTTGAGCCGCTGTTCGCCATGACTAGAGACGTACGAATCACCATCCGTCTCCTTGACCCCACAGTTGCGGTCGCCATGGTGTGGGGAGGTTTTTCCCCACCTCAATTGGATGCTTGAGCCATTGCGGGAGCTCGTCGGTGAGCACGTCACCAACGGGAGCGCGCCGTGGAAGAAATAGAGGAGAAGGGGGGAGTTGAGCAGCGCAGCCCTGCACCTGGTGCACATGAGCCGATCCGAAGGGAAATGACGATGGACTCAGTCCACCATGGACCCTGTCTTAGGTCCATGGACCGTGAACCTGCGTCCACCATGAACCACGCACCGTGAGCCAGCACTGTGGATGAAGCCCAGTAGAAGCCCACGGCTACGATGTGGCAGCGTCACAGCTTGCCACGTGGTGGGCCAAGCACGGCCCAGACCCGAGCCCACCAAGGCCATCTGACACCCAGCCTATATTGACCATTGATCGGTCAACGATGACCATTGACCTAGTCCCACATGTCAGTAGCACAGACACTCTGGACCCACTTGTCAGATGCTAACGTCATGCTAACATCACACGGGACCCACACATCAGAGACCCTGATCGTTGACCATTAACCGTAGACCATTGACTCACGTTGACTTGACCGGACCCACATGTCAGTGACCCAAGAGTCCCTGGACCCACCTGTTAGAACTAATGACGTTGCTGATGTCATGCTGACATCATACTGACGTCAGCTGGACCCCACCTGTCAGCTCGAAACAAGGACAATGATGTCATGCTGACGTTAGCAAGCCACGTGGACCAACCATAGCATGACACGTGTCAGCCTAGGATTAATTCAGCATTTTTCCATTTTTAGAAATGATTTAAACTTCGGAGATTCATAACTAATTCATATGACCTCAGAAAAATACAAAACTAGGACCAAAATTCATCTAAAATCGAGCTCTACGCAATGAACCCATGTTTGAGTGCATTTGTCTCTTTTGAATTTTCATTGCTCCTTTGTGCTATTCTATAGACGTCGCTAACGCGACTATAATGCGATCGTTTGCAGACTCGGAGGAGAAACAGACAGACGAGGATCGTGAGTACCATGAGGAGTACGGAGACAACTACACTGAAGGTGCCACATCCCACCCAATCTCATAGCACCTATTACGCATGGCTAATGTAGAACTGCTATTGCTTTACTTTACTGTTATAATCATACTATGATAGGACTTGCATGGTAGTATGCTTTCTTGATGGCCTTTACCTTGACGCAACCTTACCCCTGCATACCCCACTATTAGGATGGACACATGCTTACTGCTATATTTTAATTGTTTGTACTTCTACTACGCTTATACTACATTAATGCGTGGTGTATTCTGGACTACGGGGAGAGTGTTGCGTGTGTGACTTGGGTGTGTGGAGGGTGAGGGTTGCGTCGACCAAGTTGGAGTATATGACGAGCCTGGGGCAAGTCTTGCTATGGGATGCTACCTAGGCACCCCTGGAATGGATACCTGTGGTGGGTAAATGGTATATAAGGTGGTCCTAGGTGTGAACCTGTGATGGGAGGAGCCCAGGATGGAGGTGCTGTGGTGGCACGATAAATGGAAAACCCTGATGAAGACATTCTAGCTTGGTCAACCCTAAGGACTTACTAGTACTTAGATTCACCGGGAAGCCTTATGTACCACTCGCCCTATATGGTGCGGGGCGGCTGGACTACTTGGTAGGATATTACCACTACTGCTAGGTTGATAGCGGACAGTGTAAGGAGGTACAGGGCATGGAGGATTCCCCCCCCCCACACCCTTCCGAGACTTCATGAAGACCTTGTGGACTCGGCTCATGACTCATAGTTTCAGCCACCCCAGATTTGACTTGGGGTGAACCAGGGCTAAATGGTAGAGTGGCATTATCCTAGGCTAGCAAGCAGCCGGAATCAGCCCAGTTGATGATGGTCAGCGAGGAAGGCGGATCTTGTGGTTATGTAAAACCTCTGCAGAGTGTATGGTTGATCGATCGATACATGTGCCGAGTTGTCGGCTATGGACCTTTCCTGGGTTTCGTTTAAACTAGATAGTGAGATGAGTCCTTCTCTTCTTCCCCCGTGAGAGAGAGACGGTCATAGCCAGGGGCTACGGGCCTTGAGACAGTGCGGAGAGGGAGTTGGCCTGTCGACTGAGCGATGGTATGGTCATGGTGATGGTATGGAGACGGTGGTATATCGATCCCAGGATCGAAACTTGGCTCAGAAAAGGGAATGTAGTGGAATGTGTGTGGGAATGGTGTTAAAACTTAACAAACTATTATTAATTACTCGATATGCTAATGCATAGGAAACCCTAGCTTTATAGGTTCCCTTGGTTATATCCAACTTGCATCCAATTTCCACAAAGCAATGCTCATAGGGTTGCGAGTGGCCAGTACAAATCGTACTAATAAATTTTGGCACACAGGTTCTGCTGAGGAGTATAGCTCCGAGGAGTTTGATGGATGAGGGGTTCATGCCTACGCTCAAGTTTGGCGATCTTATCTTCAAGCTGTTCTGAATGAATGCTACTTTTGATTCCGCCAATGCGGCGATGTAATAATTTTATGTAATTCCACACTATTTGTACTTTGATATTATCGTTGTATGGATGTGATATTCGGCTGAAATTTAGGTAATATGATCTACAACGGTCTTATTACACTTCGACGCTGTGGATTTCCCTTCGCGGAAATTGGGGTCGTTTCACCAATGGTGTGAAGGCTAAGTTCATTGGTGCACCAATTGTGGGCCTAAAGAAAAAGGCCATTTGGGTACCAAAGACCTTGGTGACTAACCTACAAGGACCCAAGCAAGTTTGGGTACCTAAAAAGAATTGATCTTCTTTTTTAGGTAAATTATAAAGCTGGAGGAAGGTATTGGGTGCTTGATAGTGGGTGCACACAACATATGACTGGTGATCCAAGAATGTTCAATTCAATCAATGAAAGCAAGAGCAATGGGATTGATAGTATCACATTTGGTGACAATGGCAAAGGCAAGGTCAAAGGGCTTGGTAAGATTGCAATATCCAATGATTTGAGCATTTCCAAGCATTTCCAATGTGCTACTAGTAGAGATCTTGAACTTCAACCTATTGTCGGTAGCTCAATTGTGTGATCTTGGTTTCAAATGCATATTTGGTGTGGATGATGTAGAGATCATAAGTGTAGATGGCTCTAACTTGATATTCAAAGGATTTAGATATGAGAATCTATACTTAGTTGATTTCAATGCTAGAGAAGCTCAATTGTCAACATGTTTGATCACTAAGTCTAGCATGGGTTGGTTATGGCATAGAAGGCTTGGTCATGTTGGAATGAAACAATTGAACAAATTGATTAAGCATGACTTAGTTAGAGGCTTGAAAGATGTCACTTTTGAGAAGGACAAACTATGTAGTGCATGTCAAGCCGGAAAGCAAGTTGGTAATACACATCCTAAGAAGAGCATGATGAGCACTTCTAAGGCATTTGAGTTAATGCACATGGACTTGTTTGGACCAACCACATACACTAGCATTGGAGGAAATAAATATGGATTTGTGATTGTGGATGATTTCACTAGATACACATGGGTATTCTTTCTTAGTGACAAGAGTGATGTGTTTGCAATATTCAAATCATTTGTCAAGGGCATTCACAATGAGTTTGAAACAACCATCAAGAAAGTTAGAAGTGACAATGGTAGTGAATTCAAGAACACTAGAATTGATGAGTTGTGTGATGAATTTGGAATTAGACATCAATTCTCGGCCAAGTACACTCCTCAATCAAATTGGCTAGTTGAAAGAAAGAATAGAACCTTGATTGATATGGCAAGATCAATGTTGAGTGAGTACAATGTGAGTCATTCTTTTTGGGCTGAAGCAATCAACACGGCTTGCTACTATAGCAACCGACTCTATTGTCACCCTATGATGGAAAAGACACCTTATGAGCTATTGAATGGAAGAAAGCCCAACATAGCATACTTCCGGGTATTTGGTTGTAAATGCTATATATTGAAGAAAGGCACTAGATTGAGCAAGTTTGAAAAGAAATGTGATGAAGGTTTCTTGCTTGGTTACTCCACTACTAACAAGGCTTATAGAGTTTGGAATTTGGCTAGTGGTACTCTTGAGGAGGTTCATGATGTGGAATTTGATGAAACAAATGGTTCTCAAGAGGAAGATGAGAACCTAGATGATGTAAAAGGCACTCAATTGGTCAATGCAATGAAGAACATGGACATTGGTGAGTTAAGGCCTAGAGAGGTGATTGATGTTGAAGATGACAAGAATCAAGTGCTCTCTAACTCAAATATTCAATCTAGTAGTTCTCATGATCAAATCCAAGCAAGCACTAGTAATGGCAATGTGCAAGATCAACAAATGGCTAGTTCATCATCTCAACCAAGTGATCAATCTAATGCAAGCAATCAAGTGCAAGTGCTTCAACCAACCAATGTTGCAAGAGATCATCTATTGAACACTATCATTGGTGATATTTCAAGAGGTGTGCAAACAAGATCAAGATTGGCTTCATTTTGTGAGCATTTCTCATTTGTGTCATCCATTGAACCTAAAAAGATAGATGAAGCTTTGAAGGATGTTGATTGGATCAATGCTATGCATGAAGAGCTAAACAACTTCACAAGAAACCAAGTATGGGATTTAGTTGAGAGGCCTAAGGATCATAATGTAATTGGAACTAAGTGGGTCTTTCGGAACAAGCAAGATCAAGATGGGATAGTAATAAGGAACAAAGCAAGATTAGTGGCTCAAGGTTACACTCAAGTTGAAGGTCTTGACTTTGGAGAAACATATGCCCCAGTTGCAAGATTGGAAGTAATTAGGATCTTGCTAGCTTATGCTTGTGCCCACAATATCAAGTTGTACCAAATGGATGTGAAAAGTGCATTTCTAAATGGGTACATCAATGAGCTTGTGTATGTTGAGCAACCTCCCGGTTTTGAAGATGAGAAGAAACCCAACCATGTCTACAAGTTGAGAAAAGCTTTGTACGGATTGAAACAAGCACCTAGAGCATGGTATGAGAGATTGAGGGATTTCCTACTCTCTAAGGGATTCAAGATGGGAAAGGTTGACACCACTTTCTTCCCCAAGAAGCTTAGGAATGACTTGTTTGTAATGCAAATCTATGTTGATGATATCATCTTTGGGTCAACAAATCAAGAATTTTGTGAGGAGTTTGGCAAGATGATGGCAAGTGAGTTTGAGATGTCCATGATTGGAGAGCTTAGTTACTTCCTTGGTCTTCAAATCAAGCAAATGAAGAATGGCACATTTGTAAGTCAAGGCAAGTATATCAAGGACATGCTCAAGAAGTTTGGAATGGATGATAGTAAAGCTATTAGTACACCAATGGGGACAAGTGGAAGCTTGGATAGTGATACTAGTGGCAACATGGTGGATCAAAAGATGTATCGGTCTATGATTGGAAGCCTACTCTATGTGACCGCATCAAGGCCGGATGCGATGTTTAGTGTATGCATATGTGCTAGATTTCAAGCCTCACCAAGAGAAAGTCATTTGAAGGCAACTAAGAGAATATTGAGGTACTTGAAGCATACACAACATGTTGGATTATGGTATCCCAAAGGAGCAAGATTTGAGTTGATTGGATACTCGGATTCTGATTATGCGAGATGCAAAGTTGAGAGAAAGAGCACATCGGGCACATGTCAACTATTGGGAAGATCACTTGTATCTTGGTCATCAAAGAAGCAAAATAGTGTAGCACTTTCAACCATTGAAGCGGAGTACATTTCGGCCGGTAGTTATTGTGCTCAATTACTTTGGATGAAGGCTACTTTGAGTGACTTTGGAATCAAGTTCAAGCAAGTGCCATTGCTATGTGACAATGAAAGTGCCATAAAGCTCACCAACAACTCGGTTCAACACTTAAAAACAAAGCATATTGATGTCCACCATCATTTCATAAGAGATCACCAACAAAAAGGGGACATTTGCATAGAGTGTGGGCATCGAAGATCAACTTGCCGACATATTCACCAAGCCACTTGATGAGAAGAGGTTTTGCAAGCTAAGGAATGAATTGAATATACTTGACTTCTCCAATATGTGTTGATGCACCCCCATTATTTGACATGCCTCTCCTTCGAGCAATCCAAGGTAAAAGTTGATTGGCATGGCATACATCCTTGCTAAGGACATGATTAGTGCATCTAGGCATATTTCATATTTGAATAGGCTCATTCATGAAGATTAAATGAACTTGATGCTTATATGGTACCACTATTGCTTGTATGTTTGAAATGATCTAGTGGTAGCATATGACATGTTTGTGGACTTGTAAACCTAGTGTTTGATTTAGAAAATGAGCTATAAGTGTTTAACTCAACATGGTACAAGATAACCCTTATTTGGAGGTGTGAAGAAGCTTGTCCTTGGATCAAACTGAGTTAAATAACTTTTGCAAGTACTCTAGATTGAACAAATTGGGAAAATGATCCTCATTTCACATGGTTTCACCCCAACATATCTATAATTTGAGGTCACCCCTATCTATACTTTAAGCCTTTGTGGTCATTGATGACAAAGGGGGAGAAATAGTGTACAAAGATAGAGAAACAAAGGGGAGAGATAATATATGACAAAAGAAGGGGATCAATTAAAATTTTGAGCATACAAATAGGGGGAGCAAGCTCATAAACTTGTATGGTGCATTCGAATGAGCATTACATATGTTTGCTTGCATAGCATAAGTTTTAATTTCAAATATCCATGCTTGTGTGGTGTATGCTAGTTGTAGGTTTGAATGTTGAAATGAAAAATTAGCATGCATAGGCTAAGTAACTAGACTTATGTTCATTCTATGGAAACTAGACCCTTGCATGTAATGTTGATCTCACGGGGTATTCAAGTTCTTGTATATGTCTAGTTACTAATGGTGCTAAGGATGGTATATTGGTGCACTCCGATTGGTATCACGCTTCAAAGGTCCATCTCTTACACCTTAGTATCATTTGGTAGAAATTGTCTCCTATATTTCCTATCTAAGCATATGTGCAAGCTACAATCCAAACTCTTAGCACATATGTAGGGGGAGTAATTGCTACCGTTTGGAGTTCATGAAATTTGTCCATATCCTTTACAATGGTAAATATGCTTGGGCAAGCAACATGGATTCAAATAAACTTTAATTCATATCTTTGTAGAAGGGTTGTCATCAATTACCAAAAAGGGGGAGATTGAAAGCTCTAGTTTGTTTTTGGTTAATTGATGAAACCCTAAGTGCTAACCTAGTTTATCAAGATGATTATGAGATAGGTAGCACTACTCCAAGTGATGAAGCAATGGTGAAGATCATGATAATGGTGATGGCATGGTGATGGTCAAATGCTTAAACTTGGAAAAGAAGAAAGAGAAAAACAAAAGGCTCAAGGCAAAGGTATAAAATGTAGGAGCCATTTTGTTTTGGTGATCAAGACACTTAGCGAGTGTGATCACATTTAGGATTGATAGCCGTACTATTAAGAGGGGTGAAACTCGTATCAAAATGTGATTATCAAAGTGCCACTAGATGCTCTAATTCATTGCATATGCATTTAGGATCTAGTGGAGTGCTAACACCCTTGAAAATGTTTGTGAAAATATGCTAACACATGTGCACATGGTGATACACTTGGTGGTTGGCACATTTGAGCAAGGATGAAAAAGATAGAGTCGAAGAGGAGGTAGTCGCGCTGGTTACAGAGTGACCGGACGCATCTGGTATGATGACCGGACACGTCCGGTATTCGGCTGCAGACTCAGCGACCAGACGTGTCCGGTTGCCACACTGGACACGTCCGGTATGACTCAGAAAAACAGTGTTCCACAGTGAAGTCAATCGAACGCTGGCAGCGTCCGGTTTGGTGTGACCGAACGCGTCCGGTCATCCATGGGTGCTTACTATACTCGACCGGACGCTGAGGCTCAGTGTCCGATCAGTCTCTACCTAACACGTCCGGTCGGCCCAGGTAGCTTACTGGACTTGACCAGACTCGACGGTGGAGCATCTGGTCAATTGAGTGTCTGCGTCTGGTGTGAGCATCCGGTCATCGACAGTATGCGCGGCAACGGGTATGATGATTTGAACCGGACACGTGGCAGTCTAGGCTACTAGACACGTCCGGTATGCCAACCAGACGCGTCAGGTGCTGTGTCCGATCAGTTGGACTGCAGCGTTCGGTCGGCCCGCGATTTGCCCAGTGAAGGGGTATAACGGCTCTATTTGATGGGGGCTCTATTTATAGCCCCATGGCTGGCTCAAGGGATATCTCTTGCACATTTTCATTGACATAGCAACCTTGTGAGCTTAGCCAAAGTCCTCCCACTCATCTCCATCATTGATTCATCATCTTTGTGAGATTGGGAGAGAATCCAAGTGCATTGCTTGAGTGATTGCATCTAGAGGCACTTGGTATTCGTGTTGCGCTGCGGATTTTGCTTGTTACTCTTGGTGGTTGCCACCACCTAGACGGCTCGGTGCAGCGGTGGAGGATCAGCACGAGTTGGTGATTGTTCGTGGCCGTCTCCGGTGATTGTGAGGGGAGTTGTACCTTCCCCGGCGGAGCGCTGAAAGGTAACTCTAGTAAATTGCTCGTGTCATTGAGTTACCTCACTTGTGGATCGGTTCTTGTGGTGTCCTATCATGTGGATGAGGTTTGTGAAACACCTCTTAGCCGCCGAACCACCAAGTGTTGGTCGACACAATGGGGACATAGCGTGTTGGCAAGCACGTGAACCTCGGGAGAAAATCGTTTGTCTCTTGTCTTTGGCATTCTCCCGGTGATTGGATATATATTCATCTTGTGATTGGTTCATCCCCTACACGTCGGTATAATCACCCTACTCACTAATTTATATTCTTGCAAACTAGTTGATACAAGCTCTTTAGTATAATTAGAATTGAGAGCTTGCTTTATTATTTACATTCATCTAGTTGAGCTCTTTAGAGTAGCAAGATTGAGAGCTCTTAGTGAGTAATTACATAGCAAGTTTGTGTGCCTAAGTAATCATTGCAACTAGAATTGTTGGATAGGTGGCTTACAACCCTTGTAGAGCTAGAGCAAGTTTGCATTACGCTATTTGTCATACTAATCAAATTGCTCTAGTTGATTTGTAGATTTTTAAATAGGCTATTTACCCCCCCCCCCCTCTAGCCATATTAGGACCTTTCAGAATCTGAGTAAGATCATCATTTACAGAGCTCCAAACACAGAATGTTGTCGCAAGATAACATAAACAAATAACACAAAAATAGAAGAGTTGACCTTTGACAATATACAGAATTATTGAAAATGCAGCAGTCGACTATGTAAAACTGGTCAGCTCATTCATAGTACACACAAGTAATATCTAGCTCATTCGTAGTACACACAAGCAATATCTATCCTATAATAAAATGAGAAAATAGGAAACACCAATATATTTCATGTAACAGTAGGTGGCTCCTCGCTCCTCACTGTCTCTTAGCACATATTGCTATCCTGACACTGCCCTATTACAATGAGAATTTATGTTTCAAATATACATAGACATTGCAGTGCAATCTAGTTAAAATTGGGCACCTATAGATAAATAAGAATAAAAGGATAAGAACAATGGAATTTTAGGATATTTAATATATCAGAATAATGTATGGTTATTACAATTATAAAGCAACATGAACTTGCCACATTTTCTCTAGCCATTTTTCTCAGTTTTCCATTTCTCCTTCGGACACAGCAAATCATTTTGCACAGGCACGCTCTTTCGACCATATTCAAGTCCACTAAATCAAAGCACACAGAATCACAGGTATGGATCCAGTAAAGGACATTGAGCATGCACATGTACCTCTGATATCTTTGAAAGGGATACATGTATACATTTGTAATTAGATTAGATCTAAATATAAATGATGACAGGGTTCGGGTGCTTGGTCTTGCACAACATAAAGAAAGGAGAAGGGTGAGCATACCTGTTGGGTGCTCGTCGCTGACGAAGGGTCCGACGAAGACCTGAGCACCTGGCGTGCGACGACGGCACCTTCTTCTCAGTGCTCCGTCCTAGAAGCAAGGAATGTCGGGCGTGGATCGAGGATGGGCGAGGTGCCAACACAGGTCGGGGATGGCCTTGCGACGATGGTGCAGCAGCATGGGCACGGCGGGGTCGGCGACGTGTGGCGGCACGAATAGGCACCCCGGCCCAATCTCCCGCGGTGAGGACGACGGCGCGGTGCGCTCCTTGCACGGAGGAGATAGGATTAGGATTTGTCGCTGGCGCCCCGGCCCAATTTCTCGCGGCAAGGGTGATGGTGCAGGCAAGGACAATGGCGCGGGCGATAGAGCAGACCTGAGAAGTGCAAGGGCAGAGCGAGGACGGAGGGGAGATGGATCCTGGCGAGGGCGACGGCGCGGTCATCGTGGATCCCGGTGGCGCGGCCTTCATGGGCGTGTGGGTGTGGCCGCTGTGGGCGCAGTGGGTGTGGCGCGTGCATGGTGGCGCAGTGCCGGGCGTGCGGGTAGGCGGCCGGGCGATCGCATGGATGGTGGTTTCCTTATCTACCGTGCGGGCAAGGATCGCAGGGGTAGACCAATGAGGTGAGCGGGTTTGGTGTCGCAGACATGGATGGAATAGTTACAAATGTTTTAGTTGTAGAGATAGGAGGTATAAGTCATCAAACTCTAGCTTTTTTTTGGGTGAACAATCAAACTCTAGCTATTGATCCAAACAAGCCATTTTTTGTTTAGCTTTTACAATTCCACAAGCTACAAACCCTTTTACACTTCCACAAGCTACAATCCGATTTTCCACAATCTCATGCGGATCAAACAGACTCTGAAACACATTGCCAAAAAAAGGAACTCTGCCCAAGTAGTCTTTTGTGTGAATAGTTCACAGATGAGATGTAATCCATGACGATGCGGCATGATTCACACTTTATGTAACACCCCTGGTGTTTAGCTTCCACATTTGCACTACATTTCATGAACATGAGCATCATGCATCCCTTCGTGAACTTATAGCACATGAAACATAATTTTGAAACATTGCAACATGTTGTATATTTCATGTGTGTTGTTCTTTTATGAAATGTAAAGTGTGCAACACTTAAGTGCAACATGTGCCACTCACTTAGTGAAACAAGGTTAGTTAATACTATGCAACGAGATCATGAAACATGTGAAACATGACTATGAAACATTTGTAACATTTCTTGTGTTTTTCATTGTTTTAGTACATACCTTGATTGATTCTTGTGTGACCAATGCGTGGTGTGGCTAGAAATGCTTGTAAGTAACTTAGTTACACATAAAATGTCTTTTGGAACATTGTTCATGTTGGTCACTTTGACTAATTAGGTTTCCAAAGTCATGGTTGACCAAATTTGACCCCTGAACCCTTTTGTTTGACTATTTAAAAAGTGTGGTTTAGGATGTTTGCATGTCAGAGCAACCTAAAGCAAAGATGTAGAGAATTATGTAAGGAACAAAAGTTATTTTATGGCCATCTCATGAAAATGTGCACAACATGTTCAATTTGGACCCACAAGCCAGAAATCAGGGCTGATTCTTCACTTAAGAATTTTTCTAAGTATTGATTGCAATTACAGTTTGAAGGAGCTGACTTTGGCTTGATTTTACTCTGTATCCGTTGGGAATTAGTCCTTGGCACTTAAATAGAAATTGAAGATGGAAGTACGGGCTACAACTTTCATGTTCATTGTTTCCTCTAAAATGTCACGATTTAGGAGTTAATCGGTGTCAATGTTCGCCTGTCAGTTGGACTGGATGAACTCTGAATCGCGTTTTCAGAAAACCTTCAGTGATCATGGCCGACCGGTTCAGAAAGGTGATGACGCGTGTGTGCCGCATGTCGCCGCTCGCCTGAGCACGCTGGCCACGCACCGTGGACGCCCTGGCACGGCTAGCCGCGTCTTGAGCACCCCGCGCGCCTGCCCGACGCACTCAACCGCTCCTGTTCGCCTTTCTTCGCCTCCACCGCGCGTTGCGCCAAGCAAGCAACCATCTGCCATTGCCAGCCGCACCTTCGCCTTTGCCTAGCTTCCACGCCATTGCAAAAACGCATTGCCCCATTCACCTAGAGCTTCGCCGTGATTCCCTTTACCATCTCCACCTCACCGTCGAGTCGATCGTGCCTTGGTAAGGGCGTATTCGCTGTTTTCCCCCACCGCAGCCATGGTAGGACCTCGCCAGCGTTGTCGCTCCACGCGGACAACCGCCACCATGACCCTCCTGTCCCCTCCTCTGCCTTACGCTAGATCCTAGGTGCACTGCTGATGCTCGTAGCGCCTTCCGTTCTGGACGTAGCGCCGTAGCCTCGCTGGAGCCGGCCGTGCCGTGGCCGAGCGCCGCCGTGGCCATCGCCACCCCCACTAGCGGCGTCAGTAGGTGCAATAGAAGGTTCCCCTAGGTCCACTTAGGTGAGGCGAACATGTTGGCACCTTTGCCTTCGCCGGAGAAGCCACCGGCGGCGAACTGCGCCACCGGCCGTTCCTTCTCCCCTACGCGTGTTCTTGGGCCGCCATTTCCTCTTGTCAGCGCCGCGGCTGAAGCGGGAGCCCAGCGTGGGCCGCACCATTGTCTGGGCCGCGCCAGCGCGTGTTCTTGGGCCGCCATTTCCTCGGGCCGGCCCAACATCAGTGAAATGGTTTCCTTAATTGTTTTGTTTAACTGTTTTTCACAATTTGGTGTATAGATTCAAAAATATGTAACTCAAGTTTGGTAGATCCAAAGGATATGGTTCCAATTTTGTGAAGTTCCTAGTCATGTCTAATATTTAACAAAAATATTATATGAGCACATGTTTTAGAAATTTTTGATGAATTAAATAGGACTTTGAAATGTGTTTTTGGATACATGCAAACTTGTTTGAATTTTATCTTGAGTTTCTATGATCCAAAAATTGTGAAATTTTGTGGGTAAGCTAGTATTGCTTAGTAGAAGCTCTGGTTAAAATTTGAGAGATATTGCATGTGTAGTTTTTGAGTTATAGATTTTCCTTTTATCATTGGTAGATACTTGGGTGAATTTTAGTAAATTATTTATGAATCCTATGGCCATGAAACTTGGTGGGTAGTATCTTGGTACCTTATAGATGCTAGGAAAAATATGAAATCTATTGCTTGACACTTTTCACTAAGGTTTCCTAATTATGCCATTTTAAGTCATTCTGCCTTACCATTTTTGTGTAGGTTGTTATACTTATTCAAATGGTGTGAAATTTTTATGGTAGTCTACTTAGAGCATGTAGTGTCTACTGTAATTTTTGTATAATTATTGGTGTAGTTTTCATATATGTTTACTATTTCCACTAATTAATTAAATAAATTAAGAAAGGTATTAAAAGAAATGTTTTGGGGATGAACACCCTACTTTCTGGTGTGCTTGTGATATGTGTGATATGTCAATAAAGTTGGTTTTGTCCAATTAAGTGTTTATATCATAAGTTAATAATTATTTGTTGCATCATGTCCCTCTGGACAGATCTGGGGACTTTGGAAAGTTCCCCATGATAATTTGGTTTTATGTGATTGTGATGAATACAAAAGCTGTAGATAACTTATGTATCTAGCGCCTGTCAAAATTTGAGGGCATTTGGCCTAGTAGTTTAGAAACTACAGCTGTTTAAAGTTAGGTTCTAGTCTTTGCTTGTTCTCTGCCTTGTGAGGACAGAGTTCTATTGATTTATGAGTTCGACCTGGTAAAGGTTAGAATCATGCTTTGAGGTCTGAAAATGTTTTGTAGACAATTTTATAAGCTTTCCAGGTTGTCTTGTTGCATATCAATTGGATTTATAAATTTCCAGTTATGGCTAGTTTATTGTACCGATATATAGTCTCCATTTGGTTGTAATACAAATGCTTGAGTGTATGCTTGTGCAATGTTCTCATTGATTGTTTTAGGGGTTAGCCTAACTTGAGAATATGCTTAGGTGAAGGTGCTAGGTCATTAACGGAAGATGAGCAATTATACCTTAGGTTGTATAAACGTGGTAAGTGAAAGTGATTTGAATAGGGCTTAAGTTGGAATATGCAAACTACAGCGAACATGTGCATTCCCCGAGCATCCCCGACATTTGTACATGTGCATCCATGGTATTTATCTTGCGCATTCATGCAATAGGTGTGCCGGAGGGAGTGACATTGCTGGAGTTCGAGGGAGCCAACCAGGAGGAGGAACCCGAGGTGCAGGAAGCCGACGAAGCAGTCACCGCAGAGGAATTGCCCGAGTGCCCTGACCACCAGCCTTCCTCGTTCTTGAAAGGCAAGCCCCGGAGCATATTAAGCCTCCTATGTTTTCACAAATACATTGAGTATCTTTTATTGTTGATGATGCATTAAGTATAGGAATTGGTTGAAACCAATTGCTGCATTATATATCCTTCCTTGTCCAGATATCGCACTAGAATCCTATTTAAGTTCAGGAACGGGTTAAATGCTTAGCCATGCTTAGTGCGGTAGAAGTCAGGTGATTTCCTGTCACCTACGAGCTTTAGGATGAGGTGGATCACGGTTGGCTATATTTGCTATCATGGAAAAGAACCATGTGAATAATGAATTAAGACCGGGTGGGGTCTTGTGTAGGTTTGAACATAGTGACTCCGTCTGAGTCGTTTAAGGACCGATACGCTGTACGTCCTCATGTCATGTTGAACGCAGCCTAACACTTAGCTGGCCGGATAAGTCGTTCCGACCGCGAAGCCTAGTAGCTCGATTCAGGCCGGGAACGCGAGCAGTGGCGGCACTCTGGAGGTAGTAAGGATGTGCGGAGAGTCATTGGCATAAGTCCAAGGCGGGTTAGAGTCCCGAACAACCTTGGCAGAGTGGTTCTCTGAGAATGCCGATCTGTTCGGACCCGCGACTCCTAAATTGTACCAAAGGTGACTTGTTGCGACCCTAACGGGGGAAGCAGGGTTTGTGTTTAGGAATACCCCTCCAGCTGGATAGGAATCGATTCGAATCGCCGTCTCTCCCGGATAGTGAGAACTTGACTAAGCAGCGGCAACGTAGATTCAATTAATTTAACAATATGGTTAAATGGATGATGATAAGGTTGCCATAATGAATACCTGATATGGTTATTAATGTTTGCACCCTAATAAAATGACTGCTTAGTACAGGTGCTAATATAGATGACATGTTAATGGCTAAAAAGTTACTGCTAGTTCAGGTTAAGAGTTGATCATTATTACTTATGCTTTTCTGCAAAAAGAAAGTGTCAGCCAGCTCCACTACATTAAGCTATGCATAATCCTTGGTGTCATTTGTTTGGTTTTCGACGGGTAAGTCTAGCTGAGTACATTCCCGTACTCAGGGTTTATTCCCTCTTGTTGCAGATGACCTCCTATATCAGGGATTCTGCAAGTATTGTCTCCACCCGGCGGGTGATGAGGACTAGATCATGGGCATGATCTCCTTTCTCTTATCTGAAAGCTTTTGCGGTCCGTGATCAGCAAACTAGTATGTGTATTTGAACTCGGTGTGTGAGTTAAACTATTTGCTTCCGCATGTTTACAAGACTCGTTTTGTAATAACAATGACTCTGTGATGATGTAACCTATTTGCGAACGTATGCGAAATGTTGTAACGTACGATATGTTATGTTGAATTACTGTGATCTTGGTTGCATGCAAGTTGGTTTGAAATCCTTCGAGATTTCGGTTGACTACCGGGTTTATATGGGCTCAAGTTCGAGAATTTGATCATTTCGGTGATTGTTTTTGTACTTGTGCTCTTATAAATTGGTCGGTTCTGTGACAGCTAGTATCAGAGCTAGATTCAACATTAAACATGTCTTATGGCTATTTAAAACAAAAAGCTTTTGTTGTTAAAATGAGTTTCAAAACTTATAGTTATATATAAGTGTTCAAAAATCAAAATTTTTATGGTATACTGGTGATCACATCCCTTATAGCCCACTTAAGGACTTCTAGGTGGCTTATATATAATTACTAACTTGGGGGAATTGATTGTTTCTATTTTGTCGTCCATGCGGCGTGATATTGCATGGGTGCCATTCGTTGAATGGTAATGTATGGATCAATTGCCTCTACGCTAAGGTAAGTGTGAGTTGAGAGAGCATGACCGTCCAACCGTCGGTCTAGGGGAGAGCTAGTTATGGTTACTGGAGTATTTACATGTTGCATACATGTATATATGAAAGTACTTAATTGTGGGTACATTTGTCGGGTAGTTTGGATGCCGAAGTATATATATCGGGGGATGTATATATGGAAAGTATCTTAGTACTGTTTGTGTAATTAGCATTATATCTTGTTGGGTTGGGCTGCAATGAAGTTTTTCTGCAGGTACGCTAACAACGCACCGTGTAGATCGACTAGTTACCGCTATTTGAGAGAACGTATGTATGCCACCGTATATTCCGCTAAAGCTTAAATTTTCTTAGGTTTGTGAGGACGTACGGAACGAGCATGCATCATATTCACTCATGGCATTCATATTGCATTACTCCCTCCCTTATAATTGCTTATCCCAAGTATAAAGTGAAATCTCTCGGCAAGAAGTTAGAAGGAGAGGAATACCCAGAAGAAGTCCAAGGTGTCTCTGATGTGGACAGTGATCACTTCGACGAGTAGTTCATTAGCAAGTCTCAATAGTTAAGCTTTTGCAGTCATACTTGAAATGTACTTTAATTCGCTCCCTTCGGGATGCGTAACGTTATGGTAAAGTTTAAAACTTGTCATGTTGGAATGCACTGCATATGGCGCTAGTAATCTACTTGATGATGTGGTGATTGGAGAATGAATTATTGCCTCTGTTTATTGTATGAAGTTTTTATTCTCATCAGTAAATACAGTTTGGCATGATTATATTGTTCCTCTCCAATGTGCTGACATCATCAATAATTACTGGTTGCGCATTGTGCAGATGCCTCGTACTCGCTCCACCGGTGCGAGTGATGATGATGATCTTCCGCCACCACCACCCACACCCACGGAACTTATAGCAATGCTTGCGGAAGGACAGCGCACTATGGCCGAGGCCCTCCGTACGATTGCGAATCATGATGGCCGTGGTCCACGACAAGGACCGGATCCAAATCAATACAGTGATTTCAAGGATTTCCTTGACACAAAACCCCCAATCTTCAAGGAGGCTGAGGAGCCTCTACAAGCTGATGAGTGGTTGAATACTCTCAAGCAGAAGTTCCGTCTGCTCTGCTTGACTGAGGTGCTAAAAACTAAGTACGCATCGCACCAACTTCATGGGCCTGCTGGCATCTGGTGGAGTCATCATAGGTCCACTATGCCTGCTAATGCCCAAATCATTTGGGATCAGTTCAAGTCTGCTTTCCAGGGAAATTACATTCCTCCTGGTCTTATGGCGATCAAACATACAGAGTTTATGAAGCTGACTCAGGGAAACAAGAGCCTGACTGAATACCTACAAGCTTTCAACAACCTTGCAAGGTATGCTACCGAGTTTGTGGACATAGATGCCAAGAAGATTGCAAGCTTCAAGCGGGGACTTAGCCCCAAACTAATGAAGACCATGGGAAATTGCAAGTGCGCTCATTTTAATGAGTTTGTGAGTGATGCTTTATCGCAAGAGAACAACAATGCTGTATATGCGGCTTCGAAAAGTTGTAAGAGGGCCTATGAGGCGGGTGCCTCACAATCTAAGGCTCCCGTCGCACAAAGGACTCCATTCCGTCCTCCAGCGTCAGCCGCCAAGTTTCGCCCATCGCAGAAGAAGAATCCCGCCAAGACGGGGTTCCACAAGGCATTTACAGTTGCTCTTCCCAAGGGCACTACCAGTCAGGGCAGTTCCAGGGCTCCCCCAAGCAACATGCCATGCTGGAACTGCAACAAGACAGGCCACTGGGCAAGGGAATGCCCTTACCCTAAGAAGAATAATTACCAGGGTGGCCGTCAGGGACAAGTGAACCACACTAATATTACTGAGATTCCTTCAGGAGAGGTAGTGACTGCCGGTAAGTTTCTGATTGACCAACACCCCGCAGTTGTACTATTTGATTCAGGTGCTTCGCATTCCTTCATTAGTCCATCATTTGCATCCAAGTTTATGCAGAAAACATATACTGTTGAGGGTGAGGGTTATTGTATTCGGGCTGCCAGTGGTATTATCCCAACCAAGCTGGTAGTTGGGGATGTACAATTTGTGATAGAGGGGCGAAGTTATCGGGTTGATCTGGTAATTTTACCGGGGCTAGGTATCGATGTGATATTGGGAATGAACTGGATGAGCCGTCATGGAGTGCTTATCGATACATCGACTAGAGTAGTTATGCTTAGAGATCCGAGCAATCAGGAGGGTTTTCTAGTACAGTTACCTAGGGACATCAATCTTTCTTGCATGACCAATGCGGTGCACGCAAAGTCTTTGGCAGATATCCCTGTCGTGTGTGACTTTCCAGATGTTTTTCCCGATGATTTGCCTGGATTGCCCCCGGATCGAGAAGTAGAATTCAAGATAGAGTTGCTTCCTGGTACAGCTCCCATCTCTAGAAGGCCATATAGAATGCCTCCCAATGAACTAGCTGAACTTAAGACCTAGTTGAATGAACTGCTAAAGAAAGGCCTTATCCGCCCTAGTTCATCTCCGTGGGGTGCCTAGCCATCTTTGTGAAGAAGAAGGATCAATCTCTATGCATGTGTGTAGATTATAGACCCTTGAATGCAGTTACAATCAAGAATAAGTATCCTCTGCCACGCATAGATATATTGTTTGATCAGTTATCTAAAGCAAAAGTCTTTTCCAAGATTGATTTGAGATCTGGGTATCATCAAATCAAAATTTGGCCTGAGGATGTCCCAAAAACTGCATTCTCTACAAGATATGGTCTATATGAGTACCTGGTTATGTCTTTTGGATTGACTAATGCCCCCGCACATTTTATGTATCTGATGAATTCAGTGTTTATGCCCGAGTTGGACAAATTTGTGGTGGTATTTATAGATGACATCCTGGTCTATTCTGAGAATGAAGAAGATCATGTTGAACATTTGCGAGTGGTTCTTACTAGATTGCGAGAACACCATCTGTATGCAAAGTTCAGCAAATGTGAATTTTGGCTTCGTGAGGTACCTTTTCTTGGACACGTGTTGTCCGATGGGGGAATTATGGTTGATCCCACCAAGGTGCAAGAAGTATTGAACTGGAAGGCTCCCATCTCGGTGCACGAGGTTCAGAGTTTTCTGGGGTTGGCTAGCTATTATCGTCGCTTCATCCCGGATTTCTCTAAAATAGCCAAGCCTATGACTCGATTGCTGCAAAAAGACATGAAGTTTGTCTGGACTCCTAAGTGTGATGCGGCTTTCCATACCCTACGAACTCTTCTAACATCGGACTCCCAAGGGCTCGAGTTGATCAAAGATTATAACCTTCAAGTGCACTATCACCCGGGCAAGGCAAACGTCATCGCGGATGCCTTAAGCAGAAAGTCTCATTGCCACTCGTTGATTGAGAGTGATGTCCATTCGTCAAAGCTCCTTCATCCTGCAGTCCTGCACAACATCACTGTCAGTTGTACTCTATAGAGTCGAATTATCGAGCTACAAAAGACAGATGCAGGTGTGTTTCACATCAAGCGCAAGATGAAAGAGCAAGAAACCAAACATTTTTGAGTAGATGAGGAAGGCGTGTTATGGTTCAAGGATAGGTTGGTAGTTCCGAAGGATAGAGAGCTTAGAAATCAAATCATATCCGAAGCTCATTCCTCTAAACTATCTATTCATCCTAGTAGTAGTAAAATGTATCATGATTTAAAGCCTCGATTTTGGTGGACCAAAATGAAGAAAGAGATAGCCGCTTATGTGGCTAGATGTGACACTTGTTGTCGGGTCAAGGCGGTACACATGAAAGATGGATTACTTTAGCCACTCTCTATTCTAGGTTGGAAATGGGAAGAGATAAGTATGGATTTTATAGTTGGACTCCCTACCACACAGAGGAATTTTAACTCAATTTGGGTAATTGTGGACCGACTGACCAAGTCGGCACACTTCATTCCTGTCCGCATAGACTTTCGTCCAACCGACTACGCGGAGTTGTACTTCAACCAGATAGTCCGACTTCATGGGATCCCTCGTACTATTGTCTCAGATAGAGGACCATAGTTCACTGCTCGCTTTTGGGAGCACTTACACGGATTATTAGGGACTAAGCTCATAAGAAGTTCTGCCTATCATCCACAAACCAATGGGCAAACTGAACGAGTGAATCAAATCTTAGAAGATATGTTGAGAGCGTGTGTCATCTCGGCTAAGGGCTCATGGGAAAAATGGTTACCCCTAGCTGAATTCTCGTACAATAATAGTTATCAAGAGAGCATAAAGATGGCACCGTTTGAAGCTTTGTATGGCCGGAAGTGTAGAACCCCGTTGAACTGGGTAGAAGCCGGTGAAAGGAGATATTATGGAATTGATTTCATTCAAGAAGCTGAAGAACAAGTCCATACTATCCAAACCCACATGGCCGTAGCTCAAGCTAGGCAGAAAAGTTATGCTGATCGACGTAGAAAACCTATAGAGTTTGAAGTTGGAGACTTCGTATATCTGAAAGTCTCACCTATGAAAAGTGCCCAACGCTTTGGTGTGAAGCGAAAACTTGCGCCGAGATACGTTGGTCCATTTGAAATCATTGGACAAAGTGGTAAAGTGGCGTACAAGATTCAATTACCTCCTGAGATGAGTGCTATCTTCAATGTCTTTCATGTATCTCAATTGAAGAAATATCTTCGCGTCCCTGAAGAGAGAGTTCCATTGGGGGATATCGAGTTAAAATCTAATTTGACCTTTGAAGAAAAGCCGGTTCGAGTGATTGACACTCATGAGCGAGTGACTCGGAGTCGGGTAGTCAAGTTCTACAAAGTCATGTGGAGCAATCAGGGTAGTGAACGCGATGCAACGTGGAAAAGGGAAGATTATTTGAGGGATGGTTATAAGGAATTCTATCAACAATGGTACGCTTTTCAAATCTCAGGACAAGATTTTTATAAGGGGGGAGGGCTGTAACACCCCTGGTGTTTAGCTTCCACATTTGCACTATATTTCATGAACATGAGCATCATGCATCCCTTCGTGAACTTATAGCACATGAAACATAATTTCGAAACATTGCAACATGTTGTATATTTCATGTGTGTTGTTCTTTTATGAAATGTAAAGTGTGCAACACTTAAGTGCAACATGTGCCACTCACTTAGTGAAACAAGGTTAGTTAATACTATGCAACGAGATCATGAAACGTGTGAAACATGACTATGAAACATTTGTAACATTTCTTGTGTTTTTCATTGTTTCAGTACATACCTTGATTGATTCTTGTGTGACCAATGCGTGGTGTGGCTAGAAATGCTTGTAAGTAACTTAGTTACACATAAAATGTCTTTTGGAACATTGTTCATGTTGGTCACTTTGACTAATTAGGTTTCCAAAGTCATGGTTGACCAAATTTGACCCCTGAACCCTTTTGTTTGACTATTTAAAAAGTGTGGTTTAGGATGTTTGCATGTCAGAGCAACCTAAAGCAAAGATGTAGAGAATTATGTAAGGAACAAAAGTTATTTTATGGCCATCTCATGAAAATGTGCACAACATGTTCAATTTGGACCCACAAGCCAGAAATCAGGGCTGATTCTTCACTTAAGAATTTTTCTAAGTATTGATTGCAATTACAGTTTGAAGGAGCTGACTTTGGCTCGATTTTACTCTGTATCCGTTGGGAATTAGTCCTTGGCACTTAAATAGAAATTGAAGATGGAAGTACGGGCTACAACTTTCATGTTCATTGTTTCCTCTAAAATGTCACGATTTAGGAGTTAATCGGTGTCAATGTTCGCCTGTCAGTCGGACTGGATGAACTCTGAATCGCGTTTTCAGAAAACCTTCAGTGATCATGGCCGACCGGTTCAGAAAGGTGACGACGCGTGTGTGCCACGCATCGCTGCTCGCCTGAGCACGCTGGCCACGCGCCGTGGACGCCCTGGCATGGCCAGCCGCGTCTTGAGCACCCCGCGCGCCTGCCCGACGCACTCAACCGCTCCTGTTCGCCTTTCTTTGCCTCCACCGCGTGTTGCACCAAGCAAGCAACCATCCGCCATTGCCAGCCGCACCTTCGCCTTCGCCTAGCTTCCACGCTGTTGCAAAAACGCATTGCCCCGTTCACCTAGAGCTTCGCCGTGATTCCCTTTACCATCTCCACCTCACCGTCGAGTCGATCGTGCCTCGGTAAGGGCGTATTCGCCGTTTTCCCCCACCACAGCCATGGCAGGACCTCGCTGGCATTGTCGCTCCACGTGAACAACCGCCACCGTGACCCTCCCATCCCCTCCTCTGCCTTACGCTAGATCCTAGGTGCACTGCTGATGCTCGTAGCGCCTTCCGTTCTGGACGTAGCGCCGTAGCCTCGCCGGAGCCGGCCGTGCCATGGCCGAGCGCCGCCGTGGCCATCGCCACCCCCGCTAGCGGCGTCAGTAGCTGCAATAGAAGGTTCCCCTAGGTCCACTTAGGTGAGGCGAACATGTTGGCACCTTTGCCTTCGCCGGAGAAGCCACCGACGGTGAACTGCGCCACCGGCTGTTCCTTCTCCCCTGCCCTGTCTCGCTGACGCGCGGGTCCCTCTTATCAGCGCCGCGGCTGAAGCGGGAGCCCAGCGTGGGCCGCGCCGTTGTCTGGGCCGCGCCAGCGCGTGTTCTTGGGCCGCCATTTCCTCGGGCCGACCCAACATCAGTGAAATGGTTTCCTTAATTGTTTTGTTTAACTGTTTTTCACAGTTTGGTGTATAGATTCAAAAATATGTAACTCAAGTTTGGTAGATCCAAAGGATATGGTTCCAATTTTGTGAAGTTCCTAGTCATGTCTAGTATTTAACAAAAATATTATATGAGCACATGTTTTAGAAATTTTTGATGAATTAAATAGGACTTTGAAATGTGTTTTTGGATACATGCAAAATTGTTTGAATTTTATCTTGAGTTTCTGTGATCCAAAAATTGTGAAATTTTGTGGGTAAGCTAGTATTGCTTAGTAGAAGCTCTGGTTAAAATTTGAGAGACATTGCATGTGTAGTTTTTGAGTTATAGATTTTCCTTTTATCATTGGTAGATACTTGGGTGAATTTTAGTAAATTATTTATGAATCCTATGGCCATGAAACTTGGTGGGTAGTATCTTGATACCTTATAGATGCTAGGAAAAATATGAAATTTGTTGCTTGACACTTTTCACTAAGGTTTCCTAATTATGCCATTTTAAGTCATTCTGCCTTACCATTTTTGTGTAGGTTGTTATACTTACTCAAATGGTGTGAAATTTTTATGGTAGTCTACTTAGAGCATGTAGTGTCTACTGTAATTTTTGTAGAATTAATGGTGTAGTTTTCATATATGTTTACTATTTCCACTAATTAATTAAATAAATTAAGAAAGGTATTAAAAGAAATGTTTTGGGGATGAACACCCTACTTTCTGGTGTGCTTGTGATATGTGTGATATGTTAGTAAAGTTGGTTTTGTCCAATTAAGTGTTTATATCATAAGTTAATAATTATTTGTTGCATCATGTCCCTCTGGACAGATCTGGGGACTTTGGAAAGTTCCCCATGATAATTTGGTTTTATGTGATTGTGATGAATACAAAAGCTGTAGATAACTTATGTATCTAGCTCCTATCAAAATTTGAGGGCATTTGGCCCAGTAGTTTAGAAACTACAGCTGTTTAAAGTTAGGTTCCAGTCTTTGCTTGTTCTCTGCCTTGTGAGGACAGAGTTCTATTGATTTATGAGTTCGACCTGGTAAAGGTTAGAATCATGCTTTGAGGTCTGAAAATGTTTTGTAGACAATTTTATAAGCTTTCCAGGTTGTCTTGTTGCATATCAATTGGATTTATAAATCTCCAGTTATGGCTAGTTTACTGTACCGATATATAGTCTCCATTTGGTTGTAATACAAATGCTTGAGTGTATGCTTGTGCAATGTTCTCATTGATTGTTTTAGGGGTTAGCCTAACTTGAGAATATGCTTAGGTGCAGATGCTAGGTCATTAACAGAAGATGAGCAATTATACCTTAGGTTGTATAAACGTGGTAAGTGAAAGTGATTTGAATAGGGCTTAAGTTGGAATATGCAAACTACAGCGAACATGTGCATTCCCCGAGCATCCCCGACATTCGTACATGTGCATCCATGGTATTTATCTTGCACATTCATGCAATAGGTGTGCCGGAGGGAGTGACGTTGCTGGAGTTCGAGGGAGCCAACCAGGAGGAGGAACCCGAGGTGCAGGAAGCCGACGAAGCAGTCGCTGTAGAGGAATTGCCCGAGTGCCCTGACCACCAGCCTTCCTCGTTCCTGAAAGGCAAGCCCCGGAGCATATTAAGCCTCCTATGTTTTCACAAATACATTGAGTATCTTTTATTGTTGATGATGCATTAAGTATAGGAATTGGTTGAAACCAATTGTTGCATTATATATCCTTCCTTGTCCAGATATCGCACTGGAATCCTATTTAAGTTCAGGAACGGGTTAAATGCTTAGCCATGCTTAGTGCGGTAGAAGTCAGGTGATTTCCTGTCACCTGTGAGCTTTAGGATGAGGTGGATCACGGTTGGCTATATTTGCTATCGTGGAAAAGAACCATGTGAATAATGAATTAAGATCGGGCGGGGTCTTGTGTAGGTTTGAACATAGTGACTCCATCTGAGTCGTTTAAGGACCGATACGTTGTACGTCCTCATGTCATGTTGAACGCAGCCTAACACTTAGCTGGCCGGATAAGTCATTCTGACCGCGAAGCCTAGTAGCTCGATTCAGGCCCAGAACGCGAGCAGTGGCGGCACTCTAGAGGTAGTAAGGATGTGCGGAGAGCCATTGGCATAAGTCCAAGGCGGGTTAGAGTCCCGAACAACCTTGGCAGAGTGGTTCTCTGAGAATGCCGATCTGTTTGGACCCGCGACTCCTGAATTGTACCAAAGGTGACTTGTTGTGACCCTGACGGGGGAAGCAGGGTTTGTGTTTAGGAATACCCCTCCAGCTGGATAGGAATCGATTCGAATCGCCATCTCTCCCGGATAGTGAGAACTTGACTGAGCAGCGGCAACGTAGATTCAATTAATTTAACAATATGGTTAAATGGATGATGATAAGGTTGCCACAATGAATACCTGATATGGTTATTAATGTTTGCACCCTAATAAAATGATTGCTTAGTACAGGTGCTAATATAGATGACAGGTTAATGGCTAAAAAGTTACTGCTAGTTCAGGTTAAGAGTTGATCATTATTACTTATGCTTTTCTGCAAAAAGAAAATGTCAGCCAGCTCCACTACATTAAGCTATGCATAATCCTTGGTGTCATTTGTTTAGTTTTCGACGGGTAAGTCTAGCTGAGTACATTCCCGTACTCAGGGTTTATTCCCTCTTGTTGCAGATGACCTCCTATATCAGGGATTCTGCAAGTATTGTCTCCACCCGGCGGGTGATGTGGACTAGATCATGGGCATGATCTCCTTTCTCTTATCTGAATGCTTTTGCGGTCCGTGATCAGCTAACCAGTATGTGTATTTGAACTCGATGTGTGAGTTAAACTATTTGCTTCCGCATGTTTACAAGACTCGTTTTGTAATAACAATGACTCTGTGATGATGTAACCTATTTGCGAACGTATGCGAAATGTTGTAACGTGCGATATGTTATGTTGAATTACTGTGATCTTGGTTGCATGCAAGTTGGTTTGAAATCCTTCGAGATTTCGGTTGACTACCGGGTTTATATGGGCTCAAGTTCGAGAATTTGATCGTTTCGGCGATTGTTTTTGTACTTGTG
Source organism: Miscanthus floridulus (assembly GCF_019320115.1). Classification (NCBI taxonomy): domain Eukaryota; kingdom Viridiplantae; phylum Streptophyta; class Magnoliopsida; order Poales; family Poaceae; genus Miscanthus; species Miscanthus floridulus. The sequence goes on along the minus strand of NC_089592.1, from coordinate 30,913,403 downwards.
CTCTTATAAATTGGTCGGTTCTGTGACACTTTAGGCCTTGTTTGGATGCCCATGCATTTATTTTAATCCACATGTGTTGAAGTGAATTAGAGTGTAATTGAACTTAATTCCATTCCATTCTACTCCAACACATGTGAATTGAGATGGATATACTTGCATCCAAACAAGGCCTTAAGCCTATCATCGTGGCAACCTTGTGTGCATGTGCATGTTATCTACTCTTTTATATACTAGAACATCAGGCGTTGAAGAACAAAAGCAAGTCTACGTTCGATAGACATGTCTCCATAATTTGGTATGGTAAAGCTAAGATGTCAGTCACACACATTAATATATAGTAATTGCCACCATCACCATAGTGTCAGTACCTAAGATCAAGCATATATCATATCATACCATTAGAAACATGACAAATTATGAAACAATCATATGGTTTGTATGTCCACTATAGTTCTCATGGTTCTATTCACACCCTTCATTATATTAATGGTGTTGTTGAACCATACATTATATAACTATTAGGTACAATTTACGATCAAGAATTCACAACAATCGAACACTTAAGCTGGTGTAGCACCCAGTTTTAAGAACAAAACCAGATACACACCATATATGAGCCTATCTCACATATAGCTACAAATAAGGGTAATATCAAAAGACAATGCTCAATATAACGTATTATTAGAAGAGATATAACATTAAACAGCAAACAGCGGAAAGACAACTCCGATCTTCGAGTGAAGACTCCAATTCCACAGGGACAACTGACTGGTTGATCACAAGCCTAATTTCTCCAAACTCTAGCAATCTGGTACCCATCCGAGATTTTTATCCAAATAATTGAAAAAATAAAGCAAGCGTAAGTACATGTTGTACTCAACAAATATAACATGAGGTTCATGAGGCTCATGAGGCTCAAAAGGCTGACACTAGTTTAACTGGGATTAGCTTTTAATGAGTCATCTTTTAGCATTTTGGTGGCTACAAGTTTATCACAAGCCCATATAAACACATGATCAGGTCAACATGAATAATGAATAGCATAAATAGTAATCATTAGTGAGCATCTTTATCATCAGTATCATCAGTGTTCATCATCTATTCCGTAAGGGTCCAAGGCCGCTCGTGACCGTGAGCATGGCTAATATACTAGTTTTACACTCTGCATAGGTTGTACACCTTCACTGTGAGTCGTAATTTACCCTTTTGCTCGAGGCAGCCAACCTATTGACCCACTACCAAGGAAGGTCGGCAGGGTTCACTATGAAGCCTTTCAAAGGTTCGTCTAACAAGTTAGGGCCATTAGATTCACTCGACAAATAGATATAGGAACCCCCTGTCGAATGGCACAATGACACGCAGCATGTACACATAAGAGTAGAGGCTGTCCTATACCCGATTTGTCAAGCCATTCTTACGCCATAAAGGTAACCTCTAACAAGCTAGAAAAGGGCCTCATACTGAGCTAAGGCCAGAGCCATATAGCCCTCATAGTTGTACTGTAAGTCCTGGATGTTCGCTTATAGATAAGTTCTTAGGGAGAGGAATCTAGAGCACCATACACTACACCACAACACCGCTTCACCGTCAGATATCTGACGCTAAAAATTATATTTGGTGATGGATGATCTGACGCTAAAGATAACTCAGAGACCATCTGACGCTAAATCCTCATTTAGCGATTTAGTGTCTGTCGCTATAGGTATTCATATTTAACATTGAACCATCTGTCGCTAAAGCCAAGTGTACCGTCAATCTGTCTGTCGCTAAAGAAAATGGGCCCCACGTTGAGCTTGCGTGCCCCACCTCTATCTAGCTCGCTCGTGACAAACCCTAGGTCTTTTCCCAAATCCTAAACGTAGCCGCCACCGCCTCTTCTTTCATCTCCCGCAAGCAGCCTCTAGCTTTTTCCTCTTCCGTCATGCTCCACTCTCTCTCTCTCGTGTCTCCCTCCTAATTCCAATCTGCCCCATCCCACCCCATTCGACTATGGTGGAGCTCTGTTCTTCTTGGGGCTCGGCGGATCTAGTCCTCAGAGCAGCGGATTTGGTCGGCGGGCATCCCTAAGGTGGCAGCTCCTTCGTTGTCGATTCAGAGATGGCGAAGAAGGCGTCGGAGTGGCGGAGTCATGGAGAGCGCCCAACCCTGGCCTTGATCCACCTCGATGCAGCCAAGGGCGCTTGACGGCGATGCTCCAATCTAAGGTGGTGTCGGTCAGTGCGGTGCCACGACGGCTCCCTCTTCCGATCCCGCACGCTCCCAGCTCCCCCTCCTGGTCCCACGCGCTCCCTGCTCTCGGCAGATGGCAGGAGGCTAGCAACAGCAGTGGCTGCGCCCAGCGTCCAGCACGCGGTGCCACGTTGTGCCTGGAGCCTGGGGGCTACAGCCTGCCCCTGGCGCTAGCCTGGGCACTAAGCTCGTCCCTCGATCTTCAAGGTACTCATGCATACTTACATTGGGCTTGCTTGTCGCAATTTTGCCACGAGTTCATCTGCGGCTATAAGCCTGTAATCTGATAATGTAGATCTACGCCGATGTAATCTTCCTGACCTACGCTGCTACCTACAGGATCACACAATGCACGATACACATATAGTATTAGAGTGTGGAACTTTGTTTGATATTTTGTGCTAAAAAAGAAGAGAAGAAACTTTGATTATATTTTAATTTTATAACCGCAGTAGGTGTAGCTCACTAGAATTGATATACATACATGATTAGACCGGTTAAGTTTGGTATTTGTATGTAGCAACCAGCCCTAGCTGAACTTTTCAGCTGGGTCCGCCAATGTCTATACCGCTCTCTGATTTTCTCGTACCACCTAAACTAAGGATGCCATGGTTTCAGATGGTTAGAAGCCCAAAAAAAACTGAATTAACAGTATACTAGCGAATCAGTTCTAGCTAGCTTTTGTTTCAGCATTTTGATTCTCACAAGAATCTAATGAACACTACAATAAATAGTGAGATGCTTTTGAGATGCTCCTAGCCACGTGAGATGCTTTTGAGCTTCACGTTGGTGTTTCTTCATTTTACTGATTCTTTGATTTTTTTTTACAGTATGTGTGTGTGGTCCAGACTGAAGAACAAAGCCATTTTGGTGCTGGAGAGGGACCCGCTACTCGTGTTCAGCGAGGGCAAGTAAGGCATCACGAACATGTTCTACGCGGCGGCCAGGGGCGGGAGCGCGGACGTGTTCAGGCTGCTGCTCGACCACGCCATGTCGACGAGGTGCTCGACGAATTGCCGGAACGGCGAAGGCAGTGCCGGGTGCTGCAGGTGAGGCATCTACGTTTGTTATTGCTTGCTCCACATCTGCTGAAATGCTTTCTTAACCGTTCTTGCTGTAAGCCTGCATCCTTATGTGAATGGTTATTATCAGTCGTATGTATGTGGATCAAAGAGACTCTTCTTTAGAATAATGTTTGCATGCTTTTCGGATTCTGATTTGCTTTTAGTTCTTCATGTTGAATGCTCAGTTTAGCAAGGATCTGCGTACGGACTACAGAGGATGCATTTCATTAAAACATTAGATGGTTTGCTTTAGAACAAACTACTATGTGCTTGTAGTTTCCTCAGCTAGGTTGATATTGGAAAAGAAATTGTTCATCTAGAAATGCTGAGCGTCACCTAAAAACACTTTGTTACTTCAACAATTCCGTAAAGATTTTTTTTAAAGGACAGACACAATTCTACTAATAAAGGAGCAACTAGTAGGTTAATGTGACAGTAATATAACTTTGCTACTTCACCCAACAAGTTTTATAGTTTAATGTGACAGTAATATAACTTCCAGATGGAGAATGTTCCTATATACTGTTGGCCAGTCTTTTTTATTTCATTTATGATACTGAGCATAGTTATCAACCCATACAGTTCATGATCATAAAGTGTAGGAAGTCTGGTTTGACATAAAAGGTAGCTTTCTTTCCGATCAATATGTCCCTTTCCAATAATTTGCGAACGGAGTGAATATACTTCCTGTTGTTCCAGTTTAGCTCGAAAACTTCACCAGAAAACTCTAGTTTTTATATCCACAAACTTCTTGGTGATGCTATGCAACCAAACTTTCTACCCACATCCTGTTGTTGATATGCAGACAACTTTGTTACTGTTTCTTGATGTGTAGGTTCAGGCTCTAATTTTGTTATCTATTGATATTAGATTCAGCGTGGACAATATTTCCTGGAAGGTTTAAGAGCTGAATTTAAATGTATATCAGATCTGCCTTGCATTACTTGCACATCATTTAGCTGACTTAAGTCCTAATATCTAATGTCAGACATGTAACCATGATACACTTGTAATATATTTCCTGCACCCTGACTTTTGGGATTAATCTATAGATGCTCATCCCTGTTTGTGGTGTGGGAAAAAACACGCCCAAAAGTTTACTTGAACAAATATGTGCTATTATACTTGCTTCTTGCTACAGCTAGTTACAACCATTTTGTGTTTAACAGGAGCCCAGCTGTGAAACTTTTGGGCTACTTTTCACTGGGCCACTGAGAATATGCTTATCATGTCGTAATTATGCTGATTTCCAAAGTATCATATGCTGAGCATTACTGATGACACATTGTAAATATCAGTCTTGCTAAACAATAAATTGTTTCATTGTCGGTTCTTGTAAATATCAGTCAAGCATTGAGTTTATCTCAGTGTCTTGCTAAACAATCAATTGTTTCATTGTCGGTTCTTGTTGAAGGTCATTACACTGAGTGAGGACAACAGGATTCTTGATGAGGAGAACAAAAGGCTGTTGTGTTTACTGGAGGAAGAGTGACGACGCTTGTATGAAACACTGAAAGAAAGAAATCTTCCTGTACATCCACCACGTAAATTGGTAAACTTTGTTGTGTGCTAAGATGAATGATTTTATTGCAAATACATGCAAGTAGTCTAGCTTGAAGGATGGCAGCTTAGATGACTGGGCTCTTGATTCCGATACTGCAGATTAGCCATTTCATTTGAAAACACTGAACAAACATGGTTATCTTATATAATGCTGCTCTGTTTCTTTTTAAGAAAAAATACTGGTGGGCCCTTGTTCTTGATAATTTTATGCCATTCAAGTCAAGAAAGATAGGCTGAAGTTTGAGCATAGATTGATTCACTTCTAATTCATTACTAGTTTAATTAAGCCCATGTTATGCAAGATCTATTTTGCATGAATAATTCATTACTACTGTACATAATATTTTAGTACTTGAGCTGATAAGTTGTATTGCAACGAAAGAGAAGCTTGCACCCTAGGCCTGTTACAGCCCGATCAGTTAATCCAACGGTCAGCTTCTGAATCCAAATTTGATTCTAAACACATAGCACCTGAGACCTGACTACCTTCTAGGATAATTAAAACTGTGTTCGATGCATTCTTGCACTTAAGATGCCAATGTCTGACAGTGAAAAAAGTAACCAAGGTCATTCATTTTCACAGAGTGATCCCAAACTAATCTAAGTAGATAAATATCACTAGCAGAAAGCTAGGAACCAGCAAATAACATTTAACTCACTGTTGTAATACTACAGAAGTGATGATTTCATCTTGTTCCATCCTGACATGCTTGGGGTTTGTTGTTTATTCCTCATTGGTTGTAGTAGATGACTATTTAACTGCAGTAGGAGAAAAAAACCTATAATTTGGCTTGAGTTTCTAGAAAATTGTTGTCTACACTTGCTTATTACAAACTCATATTGTACAGTAGCTTTCATTTTTTTTCTCCACTTGCCTAATTACATGGTGGTTATATTTTTCAGGAAGTGATGGGCACTAATCTTTGGCTTGAGTTTCTGGAAAATAGTTCTCCACATAACCTGGTGGATGTGCTCTATTGTTGGCAAGCCATTGCTTTTGGTTTTTGAGTTCCTAGAAATGATTGTGTGCACAAACCTTAGTATGTTAAACACAAAATACTAGTATTGCTTGCTGTGATGTGCATTCATGTAATCTTTTGGTGCTTGACTTCAGTACACAAACATATGGTGTGCAAGACAGATTGTATGTTACATGTATTGACCTCCATGTGATGTATGTGTTTCTGTACCATTATTAGATGGACATTAAGCTTAAAAGTGGGTTTGATATGTGCTAAATGTTTTCTAATTGTATTTATTTTTTTGGGTGTATTTATAGTGTCCTGTTGAACAATCTGTTGCTATAAATACATGGACTATTGCATGATCTGTCGGTATATGCTTGATAACAGAGCATCTGTCGCTAAAAACTAGCAATGGACTATCTATCGCTATAAATATTCAGGGCAGCAGACTGTCTGTCGCTAAAAGTACTGTCTAACGCTAAAGATTTTTAGCGATAGGACTTACAGCATCTGTAAAAGTCTGTCGCTATAACTTTTTAGTGTCAGATTGTCTGTCGCTGTAGCCGCTTTTAGCGTCAGACCATCCATCGCTAATCTTGGTGTTGTAGTGTAGTGATAAAAATAGCCAATGCTCTAGCCCCTTGTTCCATGTTGCTAAAAAGCATCTTTTAGTGTTTATTGCATATACCATTAGTCAAGTTACAAGATCATGGCTTTAGTTTGAGCACTAGCATCACACTATCCAATGCATAAACCCATAGGAATCAAGGTACAAGGTACAAAGTACTAGGAAATCCTTAGTGGTAATCAAGGTAGACACATGCAGCATGAGTTAAATGATTAAAGGTGTATAGGACAACAAGGAAGATCACATACTATACTTGCCTTAAACTCATATCCTTCTTCTATTGAATTGTAACCTCAAAAGAACTTCTGGATCACCAACTTCTTTTATATCACCAACGCAAAGCTCACCGATTGGACATGATCATAAAGCACCACACAAGCATCTATGCAATCATACACGAAGCAAACAATAGATCTAAATTAGAACAGTACGCCAAACATAAAATCAAGATGAAAAGTTTGTAAAACGAATCTACATCTCGCTACGAACACAGACATGAAAAGCACTCTAATCGGAGCTATAATGAAAAAATTATGAATTAAACAAGATTTCCTTTAGTAAAATAATAGATTAAATCTAACCTCGAATTTCAAAAGTTGAAAACATGTATAACATTAGCTTGAACATGTAGATTACTCAATTACGAATCTAACGCAACTTGAACGGAGCAAAACGGAGTTAAAACAGAGATTTTATGGCCTAAATAAAACTAATGGCAAAATTGTAAATAAATGGATCTTCTATTTCGAATTAAAATAAATAAAATTTTGAATCTGGAGTGGACTGCGGGTTCGAATATGGAAAAGTACAGGGGCTCTTTTGCAAATAAACCCGGCGAAGGGTACGGGTTAATCTCAACCGTTGGATTGAGATTGGATGGCTGAGATTAGAAGACGGGAAAGGAGAGAGAAGGGGCGACCGGCCAGAACAAGGAGCCGGCACGGCAGGACGCCAATGTCGGCAGCGAACACTTCGCCGGAGATTGCAAAAATAGCCCTAGAGGCCATGGGAGAGCAAACCGGAAGCACAGGGAGAAAGAGAGGAAGATGCCAAACTCGACTAGGCAGCTTACCGAGGCGCGGAGCGAACGGAGGCGACGTGGTGCTTGGTGGGGCGACGGCGGACAGAGGCGCTAGGGTTCGCGGTGGCTGCGAGCTCAATTAGGGGCAGCGGCTGATGCTAGGGCGGGATAGGGAGGCGACACGGTGCGGGCACACGGTATTTATGGTTGGGAGCATCTTGGGAAGCACGGCAAAGGGAGGAGGCGTGGCGGCGGTGAACACCGATGCGGCAGCGGAGAGTCCGGCTTGGTCTGGAGGTAGGATACGGCGGTGTGGCTGACACGTGGGCCTAGGATGGCGGTGAGGGAGAGAGCAGGGCTAGTTCATCAGCGGAATGGAGGGGAGAGGAAGCAGGGATGTGTGGGCACATGGCTTTGCTGTTGGGCTGCTTGCTGAGGGCGGAGCTAGGCCAATGCGAGGGAGCGGGGCAGGCCGAAAGGGGTGGAGCTAGGCTTGCTGGCTTGTTGGGCTGAGAACAGAGAGAGAGGAGGAAAAGAATTTATTTTTTTTTATTTTTTAAACATATTTTCAACTCCAAATTTAATTCAAATTCAAATCCTTTCGAAATTTTGATCAAACCTAATCATCACAAATAAATATGCAGCAGCATGTATGCGCAACAATGTTGCTAAGCCTTATGATGAATTTTAATTTAATGAAATTTTTTATTTTCCTATGTTTTCATGAGCACAAAAATTCAAAATTAACTCCATTTACATCTATTTAAAAAGGAGCAAATTTTAGGGTGTTACAATTTTACCCCCCTTAAGATGAATCTCGTCCTCGAGATTTAAAAGACGTTGACTAGGAGATAGGGATACTCCATCTTTGGATTCTCCTTTACTTCCTTGTGTAGTTCCATTGTGCAGTTCCATGCTCTTGATAAGAATCCCACTTTACTTTGCATACCTATTAACCTTACTCCAAGTATCTTGCCAAATTGATTCCAAGATTCTGATAGATACTCCAAACAATACTCAGGTGACTCCAATCACTAGCCACCTTTCCTTTTTAGTCCATACCTATTAGACCTCTTTCTTCATATGTTCACCTTCCAATGGAGCCTTTTCACTTTGTTGGCTAGAAGGAGATTCTTCCCCCAATCTTCAAAACATTAATGATTCCGGTTAAGTTGCTCAATCCTTAAATACAATTCTTAGTCCTTGGTGTCACCCGAACTTTCTTAGCATAACTCTCCTTTGCTAAGGCATCGTCCATGACTTTGCTTCTCCAAGTGATAGCACTTTTGCAAGGCATAATCAATTTCATTCCAACGATAAAATCACTAGCTCAAAGCCATCTTAGTGAAGATGTCCTTTAGATTCTTATGACCCACCTAGATGTCACTTTTATGTCCAAGAAGATAGTACTTCATGCTCCACAATGGATAACTCTAGATCATATGTCAGATGTTCCATCTCATGTTTTCTTGCATAAACCTCTACTTTTTCTTCCTGCATATGAACATATCCCACACCTTTGACAGGGTGCATCATACTGGATATAAAGTTCTTGTCCTGATCTAACAAAGCTAATACATAGGTTTTACTCCAACCTCTTTTTTTCTCCATCAAATACTTAGCTAAGGTATCTTGATCCAAACTTAAAACCTTCTCCAATAATATTATCAATACCTTAACGATCTTGGATAAGCCTCCCTTGAACCTCTGACCAAATCTCATTATTGAAGCCCTAAGTTTCTCTCTTACATCCTTGGGTAGGTTCCAATCACATCATTAACTTTCTTCAATCCAAAACTTTTTGTCATGCTTAGTATATCATTGGGATTTCCTGAGACTCCATAGAACCATCTGTAGTTATCAGATATCTCATTCCTATGTCATCAACGCCTACTTGTCCTAGGTATGTTGAAGATTGGACTCCTAGCTGAGGATAGCTTGAATTGTAGAGCCATATTAACAAATGTGTCCATTCCTCATAGATGATCCAATAACTTATCAACCGAGCAAAGGATACTTACTCTAGATGATGAAGCCCTTAAGTGATATACATCCTTTGGGTACCACCTTTCTTATCAGATTACCCGATTCTTCCAAGTGAGAGCCAGAGAGTATGACTTGAACTTCATATGGCACCTTGAGCATTCGAACCCTTCTTAGTTGGATAGCTTGCATAGGCGTGATCATCTATCTTATTGATCTCTTCCAAAGGTGTTTGTTCCTCTACATTGACATCTAAAGACTCACAATCCACTTTACTATCCTCATAGGACACACTTTCTAGTAGGTCATTCTCATATTCCTCAGGTGCAGGTTGAATACCCTCATACTCAATTCTTTCTCCTGACGGTGTTGTTAGAAGCACCGAACGTTCGGCATACTTAATCACTCCTTTACAAGCAGATAACCATCCCTTTCCAAGGATAACATCAATGTCCATTAACTCCAAAACTATAAGAGGTTTGCCTCAAAGTTTACCCCCTTTATGTCAAGACTAACTTTTGGGCATATGCGGTTTGCCTTTATTTCTCCTCCTCGAGAGTTAACTATTAGGGGTTTCCTCATCAAAAGCATAGTTATCTTATGATCTTCTACATATTCCCTAGATATGAACGAATGTGAAGCACTCGGGTCAAACAAAACCATGGCAGTGGCTGAGCTTAATGCAATCAAACCACAAACGACCTCTGATGAGGACATGACCTCCATACATATGACCATGCTTGGAGAACCATATGGAGACCAAGGAGATCAGCAAGGGTGTCCAAGTCAAGAAGGAGGTCCGAGGCTGATTCGGTTCGAGTCCCCAAGGTGGAGGCCCAAAGCAACTTAAGTTCGAGTCTATCTCGGGTTCCAGGACCAGTCTGCCTTAAATTGGTCACCCAGGACACATCCAGACTCCGTTTTCGATGATCCACATATGCATGGAAAGCTAATTGGATAAGGAAGCCAACTCAATTAATTTCACATCAAAAGACCTTCGGAATCAATAGGAATCGTCGAAACAAGTCAGCATCCAGAATCTGTCAGGGTGCTGCGACACCGTCTTTTGGTCCATTGGACCGTGTATCGTGTTTGGGCCCATTAGGGGGTGTGTCTAGGGGGGGGTAACGCCCAAGACTCTATAAATAGCAGCCATTACTCTCCTTAGGGTTTGGGTTTTGTTTAGTTCTTGATTTTCTTATAAAACAGACATCGTTTTGCTGCAACTGTCGCCGCCAAGGCCGCTTGCTGTGAACCAGGGCCCCAGTTCTTGATCTTGTTCGCCTGTGGCGATTAGTCCTTTCGAATAAAGACTTGAACTCCTTCTTGATTTCATAAGCCTCATATTTATTTACAATTTCAGATTGCGTTCATCCCGTTCTTGCTTGTGTTCTCGATTCGCTTGCAGGAAAGCCTTCTCGACGAGGTCAATCGCGTTCGCGTGGTTGGTAACTAACGGAGCAGTGGTGTAACGGTTGCGGGGGTCCGAATCAATCTTGGTTCGAAGCCTAGATCGTGAACGTCGACTCTCCACCAATCGACGCTATCATACCTTTCGAAAGATCGGGCCTAGTCTACATCAAGTGGTATCAGAGCCCTTGTTGCCCATTAGGTATATCTTTGTTTCCCCCTTTAGATTATTACTGTTTTTGCATTACCTACAGTCCACAAAAAGCCAAAAAAAATACATCATCACATATTCCCTGTCCTATAGCCTCATTGTGTTGTGCAAGTTCATCTCTGATTTGTGTTGTTGAGTTTGTGCCCTAGGTCAAGTTCTTGTTGCTGGTTTTAGATCGTTTTTAAGTCCAGTTTGTGTTTTTCCCTTTGTTTTTCATCATAATCCATGAACACCTTCAAGTATTGCTGTGATTCCTTTGTATTCATCAAACCCTAGTCCATGCCATCTTATTTGTTACACTTGTCTTCACTGTTTTCATCAAATCCTTGCTGTCGTGACCAATTTTGCGCACATTGTTCCCGTTTTGTCCTCTAATTCGGAGTCCTTTCTTAAAACTGGTCTAGTTTTCGCATACGAACTCCGTTTTCGATGTTCCATATATGCAAATCGATCAAAAAAAATTTTGGATCCGTCCATCCCCCGCGTTGTTGGGGTTCGAAAATTTTAGATTGGTCAAAAAGTGGTCACAAGATCCTCGTTTCGTGGTCACAAGGTCTTTGTCGATTTCGAGCATGTCCTCTGGAAATTCCACAGGCCATGTCTTTTACTTGTTTAAGCTCAAATTTTCTGTGGTTACTTCTTTTGTGCTCCTAAGTAAAGAAAAAATATCAAAAAAAGAAAAAGAAAAAGTCGAAGAATCCCAAAACAAACAACGACAGCCCAAAAATAGAGAAAAAAGAGAGGGACAAAAGTGGAACAATATCTAGAGGAGCACATAGAGAGCGCCATTTGAGCTGTATTTGCGTGTGCTGATTTCTACCTTGTTCCTAATCATATTCTTGCTGTCCACATCACTTGATACATCTGGTACTTAGAACGTGAGTAGGCCAGCAACTAAGACAAGTACTTGGGATACTTATTTAGCTTTGCTAATTAGTTGTGAATTTGTTATTCCTTGCTACTATATTGTGCCTGTCCAAGCTCCACTTTCTTCTAACCAAGTACAGGTTCGCCTTGCAACTATTACACTCAAGCTACAACGGTATCACAGTCACCGACTGATTGCACCGCCTGTTGCTTTGGTAAGAACACTTGTAAGACCGTGGTAAGACGCTTGAGAGTTGAGTGCCTTATTTTTCCTTGTCCACATCCTATAGTAGTTCATAGGAAAATACATACTTGTGTGTTTTCTTGTTTGATTCTAACAATAACAGGTTGTTCATATCCACCGACTTATGATGGTATAGGTGCTAATGAGTACATGGAGTGGGAAATTGCCATCGATAACATATTTGCTACTCGCTTTATGTGTCCAAGGAGGAAGGTAAAAAATGCAGTTAGTGTTTTGCGACATTCTGCTTTATCTTGGTGGGAGTCGTTAGATCCTTCTGATAAGCCTCAAACTTGGAATGATATGAAACTTCTTATGCGAGAAACCTTTGTTAATCCACCTCCTGTTTTGACTTCATATGATGAGGTGCACCATTTAGAGGAAGAGTCTGTTGTTATTCCTCCTGCTATGCCTAACCTTTTGTAGGACAATGTAGAAAAGAGCGAGGATGACGTGACAGAAAATGAGAAGCTCACAGCCTCATGTGAAAATTCAGAACTATCAACTATTACCCCTGTTGAACATGAGAGCAAAGGTAATGCCCATGATGCTAAACTCACAGAAGGTGAGAGTTCTCTTCATGTGCTGAATTTTTTCACCAATCATGCTATGATAGAGCAAATTTTAGTGGAGCCTTCGCTTGATTTACCTTTGTCACAAGATGATTTGCTTGATGTTTCTTATGATGAAGATGACTTTCATGATGATATTTATGTTATACCTATGCAATCATTGAAGAATGATCATGATATATGTGTGCTGAAATCGAGCACTTGTGCTGAAAATAGACTTGTTATTCATAATGCTAGTGAAGTTGATGAACTAAAATTGTTGTCTTCTTTAAATACTTTGGGTTACATTGAATTTGATGTTTCATGTAATCTTAGTTCTTTAGAGGAGAAACTTTATGCATATGCTGATTTGCCATGGTTCTCTAGATATACATATCATGTTTTTGGTAAATATAACAACCAAGGGTAATATTTGATACAACAAGTTTACATTTATACAAATCCGAATTCTCCTTTTGTTGTACAAATTAATGATCAACTAGAGGACAGTAAAATCAACACTATTGTTATGCCATATTCCTCTAGTTTTGCTTTTCGAACACAAGTGGAATCTAGAGAAAGGGAGCATATATTTCTTGTTAGTACTAATCGTTTGCAGGATAGTATTGACAAAGATTGTGTGTATTTCAATCGAGCAGACTACATGTCTGTAGGGCAAGACATGCTACAAACCTGGACATATGGTCATATTCTTTATCACAACATTGTCCATTCCTATTATTTTGGAAACCTCGTTTGTCCTCATGTTGTGCAGGATCGACTTCAAGCAAAATCGACGCCGAGGATGGCTTTTCGTCAAGAAAGGGAGGATGATGAGGACATAACCTCTATACATATGACCATGCTTGGAGAACCATATGGAGACCAAGGAGATTAGTGAGGGTGTCCAAGTCATGAAGGAGGTCCGAGGCTAATTCGGTTCGAGTCCCCAAGGTGGTGGCCCAAAGCAACTTAAGTTTGAGTCTGTCTCGGGTTTCAGGACCAGTCTGCCTTAAATTGGTCACCCAGGACACATCCGGACTCTGTTTTTGATGATCCACATATGGATGGAAAGCTAATTGGATAAGGAAGCCAACCCAATTTGTTTAATGTCAAAAGACCTTCCGAATCAATGGGAATAATCAAAACAAGTCAGTGTTCAGAATCTGTCAGGGTGCTGCGACACCGTCTTTTGGTCCGTTGGACCGTGTATCATGTTTGGGCCCATTAGGGGGAGCGTCCAGGGGGGTAACACCCAAGACTCTATAAATAGCAGCCATCGCTCTCCTTAGGGTTTGGGTTTTGTTTAGTTCTTGATTTCCTCATGAAACAGACGTCGTTTTGCTGCAACTATCGCCGCCAAGGCCGCTTGCTGTGAACCAGGGCCCCAGTTCTTGATCTTGTTCGCCTGTGGCGATTAGTCCTTTTGAATAAAGACTTGAACTTCTTCTTGATTTCATAAGCCTCATATTTATTTGCAATTTTAGATTGCGTTCATCCCGTTCTTGCTTGTGTTCTCGATTCGCTTGCAGGAAAGCCTTCTCGGCGAGGTCAATCGTGTTCGCGTGGTTGATAACCAACGGAGCAGTGGTGTAACGGTTGCGGGGGTCTGAATCAATCTTGGTTTGAAGCCTAGATCGTGAACATTGAGTCTCCACCAATCGACGCTATCATACCTTTTGGAAGATCGGGTCTAGTCTACATCAACCTCCTTAGCTCCATGAGTGGTAATCAGATCCACATTGTTCAACCTGCCTTGAATGTAGTTTTGCTTTAACTTATTTTCTTGCACCTGCTCCTAATGGACATTTTGTTCTAGCTTCTGCTGCTATTGATTTTGGCTTTGATTACTCTCAGCAAGCTTCTCAAGACAATTGTTCTTATAGTGTTCAATTTCACCACAATCATAATCTTCCTCACTAGTAGAAGTATTTGTCTTCATCAAGGTGATAGAAGGAGGTGACAGACATAGCTCTTAAGAACTAAAATGCTACACTTTATCATTGGGGTGCTAATACTGATCCTGATCTATACTCCCAAGCAGATTCATAGGGTGTGACTGATATTCTAATTGCATAGCAAAACAAAGATGAGTGTTTCTTAACTGGTGTTGAAGGTCACGCTTTCTCTTCTTCTCTTCCATCTCTCCTAGAGTATAGCATAACAATTGAGTGAACCTATCACGATACTCACACATTGACATGGAGCCTTGCTTCAAGTTGAGAAACTCATCTTGCTTAAGTTCTACCACACCTAACGGAATATGGTAGGTCCTGAAGTTCTCGCTAAACTCCTTCAAGGTGATCTGTCTAGCATTGTTGGGGTGTCCATACCGGTAAGACTCCCACTAGTCTTGTGCTGCGCTCTGGAGTTGGCCGAACGCAAAAAATCACCTTCTCATGGTCATCACACTGAGCTATGTCAAGTTATCTCTCCACAGCTCTAAGCCAGTCATCAGCTTCTAGTGGTTCACTTGTATGAGAGAATGTCGGTGGGTGTCCCTTCATAAATTCACCACGCTTGTCAATAGGTGGTGCTTGATGCGGGTTGTTCAACACACTTTGAGCAATAGTCTATAATAGTTGAGTCTGCGTCATCAAAGCCTGCTCTATAGATAGGGGATTAGGTGGTGGTGGATTAGAATTGGTAGGATTCCTTCGGTCATCATGTGAAGCACTTCTCCTGGTAGCAACCATCACAGAGATAATCGATGCTTTCAAATGAATAACTAGAATGCATGAAACTTTCTCTTGCAACTTCTTCAACTTGGCTACCCCCTTAACAAAAGATCAACTAGGGGACACAAAAAGGGTAGCTTGCACCTTCTTCCAAATGAGCTAATTAGTATCAAGACATTCTGACATCCCAGTGATACTCTTGTGTATGGGCAAGAACAAGAAATCTAAAATTCCTTGCGAGTAGAAAAACAATGGCAGAGTAAATAGCTGTACCTCTCATTCTGTTAATCCAATGAAGTTGTAGCTTATACCATTGGAAAGCTTATCAAATCCTCCACATGCACTTGTCACTATCCAACGACCTTTGACAACTATGCATATGTTCCTGGTAACTTAAGAAGTCTGTCGGGTGTCCTCGGGGAACCCCAAATCATCCATGATTTCCGAGCAGGATCACATTACAGAGTCATTGCAGTATTACAACATTTATTCAAATATCAACACTAGAGTGAAATCAGCAGAAGTCTTACGGTAACATAGTTTACAAACTAGTTGTTCAAACCTTACAAACTAAGTTCGATAATTATTACAAACCATAGTAGTAGTGGAGTGGCATAATTAACATATATATAACACACAAAATAAACATCCTGCCCAAGGATCACACATTTACTTCTCATCGTCAGAACGAACGATAGTCATGCAGCACGATCCAAAATAGATCTGATCATGAGGCTCACCTGCAACAAGGGTCAACGAACCCTGAGTACAAAAGTACTCAACAAGACTTAACCGAAATATTAACTGATAACTTAGGAATGCAGGCTCAGGGATTCAAGGTATAGCTTTAACAATGATCAAAGTTCTTTTGCATAAAAGCTCTTTTAACAAAATTCTTTATATAGAAAACTTCATAAGAATTATATACAAAGCTGACACGATCTGCGCTGAGATCATGAAACTTCATATCCAACACCTTCACAGAGCTTAATCAAGTTCCAGTTATTAATACTACGATGATGAACAGTGAGTTGAGTCTCCATAACCGAGGAGCAACGACGATTCAAACCAATTAAAACCCAGCTAGGGATTCCAGACCACACGACATATGCAGGTCCCCAACCTACATATACCAACCTACCCTTGGATCCTCTAAAACAAGAACGGGTCCGTGCCACCCGAGAATATAGTACTCCACCATTCCAGCCCATGGCCACGTGGGTACACGCTACTCCCGCCATCTCTCCACTCCTAGTGCGCGAGTAGCCATTCTCGTAATAGAATCACCAAGTTCAGGCTTACGGGAGTATGTGGTTAGTACTACAAATTCTCGCCTCATGCAATTCAACAACGGACGTGCCTTAATCGACATAGGCGGAAAGAACCCGCTCACAAGACCTCCATGTCTTGTGGCTCACACACACCGAGTCCGCCCGATCTAGATTTATTACTCCACATCCCCATATCACATGATAACATAAGTAACCAAGGTTCCATTGAAAACTTGCATGTGACAGTTAGTCACCTGACTTCATCGTTCTACGCATAGCTAAGCAAAACTAGGCATATACGAATTTAAAACTGGTAATATGGTAATTATGGAATAACAAGGTTGGTAATGCACCAATTAGGCTCTTACTTAACTCCAAATCACTTAATGCAGTAACAGAAAGCAAAAGTGAAATTAATTTGTAAAACACAAGGTAGGGTTGTATGCATCCGGAGCTTGCCTTCATTGACGGAAAAGTCTGGTTCCTGCGATGTTTCACAAGTATTCGATCCGACCTCAACAGACGGATTAACCTCCTCAACAACTTGATTAACTACCACGTTTTCACCTTCATTCACTACACGTAATAACAATGCCATGTTTAACATGATGCAGAATACGAAACATGATGCTCGATGATGGATGCAAAATTTAACAATTTGAATACAACTTTCCTTCGTGGTACAGTTGCAAGTCAAACAAACTAAATCTTTTTCGTAACACATACATCAATTGTCAAGGATCATTATCAACAAATGACCCAAGGTCATCACTCAATCCAAAATTGCAAACAAAACCTAAATCATTAAAGGTTACTATTTGCTTTTATGAATTAATTATTTAATTCAAAATTATGAAATAAATCAAATTATTCTAATTGAGCTCAAAATTTTAGTACATGTTCATTACATGACAAGTAAGTGGCAAAACAAATTTCAAAATTTTTGGACAATTAAATAAGCCTAGAAAAATCATGGAAATTCATTTATTAATAAATTGAGCAATTTTATCACATTCAAAAAATACTTAAAAACATTATTTCGTATTTTTCTTAAATACTATACATCATAGAGAAGTCACACAAAAATTTTCATAATTTTTGGATCTCTAAATAAATCAACACAAAAATAACAAAAATAGACACTATTCATTCAAATATGAAAATAGAAAAATCCATTTGAACGCGGAGTCACTGACAACCCGACCCCACCTGTCATCCCTAACCTCGCGCGCTGACCACGGCAACGACGGCACTGACCGGTGATTTCTCATCGACGGTGAGTCCAACGGTGACGGCGAGGGTACTAACATGATCACCACGTCATAGCGCATCGATCTATGGCACTAACGCGACCAATTACGGACCGAACCGAGCACTACGCCGACCATGGCGGCCACAATGGCGCTGCTGCACTACACCGGCGATGTGAGACCTATGAAGCTTAAACGGATGGCTTAGGAAGCATCAGCAGCTCACCCCAAACACGACTGAGTAGAGCACAAGGCTGGAGGAGCAACAGAGAGGTGGGTCGACGTCCCGAGCAAGCACGGCGGAGCTGATCGTCGTCGGTGGCGATGTTTCGAGAGCTGTGGTGGTCAAAATGAGAAACCAATGGGTCATGGAGTACCACAGCATCGTGGCGAAGCTGAAGCAAGACTCAGTAGGGGCAAAGGCGTACCATGGAGCTCTGGCCATGGCGAAGCGCTCGCGACGGGGACGCTGCCGGCCGCGAGGAAGAAGAGCGTGCACAGCAGTTTCCCGATGAAATCAAACTAAATTGGTGGGTTGGCTGGGCGCGTAAGGATACGGCGGAGCTAGAACATGCTTTGCCGAGACGGCAACGACGCTAGGTCGACGTCGAGAGCTCGACGGAGCTGCGGCGACGGTGACTGGAAAACAGAGGAGAAGAGAAAACAAAGAACGGCGACGGTGGCTGGCTTATAACGCGACCAAGGAAGCGCAAAGAAGCCATGCGGAAGCCTTCACCATGCCAACGCGATGCCTAGACGGCCACGCGCACGACTGGAAGCTAACCGAAGCTCGTCGGCGGTGTAGCGCAAGCGGTGAACACTGTTCATCGAAATTACAGAATTGCCATTCGCCAAATTTCACAAATTACTCCCAAATTTTCATAACAACTCAAAAATCTCCAAAAACAAAAGTTGTTCAAAATCAAAAGTTCTACAACTTTTCTTTTATAACCATCTCCTAATTCGGTCTAGATTTTGAAATGAACTTTTGAATTTCAATAGGGAAATTTAACGAATTACGCCTTTTTGATTTACTCGAAATTTTTCTAAACAACTTGAAAAACTCCAAAAATAAACTTTGTATAACTTGCCAAGCTCTACACTTTTGCTTTTGGGCTCAACCCCAAAATATGCTTAGATTTTGAAATGGATTTTCAGGGTAGGATTTAAATGCTGAAAAGCGGGGTTTTCTCGAAAAATTCAAAATCCGAACAAACTTTGAACTTGAGTCAAACAATACAATTCGACACATACCACATGAATATAAACTTGTTTTAGTGTATGCATCTCAAAGTTTTTAATATGACCAATTGCCTTGCAATGCATATGATGATATGGCAGTTTTAGTATTTAAACACCCGAGGTGTTACAATCCTTCCCCCTAAATGAAATCTCGCCCCGAGATTCAAAGCCATAGGGTAAGTAATGGAAAAGGAAATATGTCGCAAGAACACATACAAAATCTGTCCATAAAACAGCTGAGGTTCCTTTACAAAACACAATTTGTAGCAACCGAGCTCAACTAACATTACTCTATTCTATATTGATGCCAGAAACTCTGGAAACTTTTCTAACAAGTAATCTTCTGATTCCCAAGTAGCTTCCTCTTCTGAATATTGGTTCCATTGTATTTTATAGAACTTGATCGTCCATCTTCGAGTAACATGATCTTTCTGATCTAACACTCGGATAGGATATTCGAAATAAGTTAAATCCGATTCTAGTTCCACTCCTTCAACTTCAACATTCTATTCAGGCACTCGAAGACACTTCTTCAATTGAGAAACATGGAACACATCATGCACAGCTATGAGATGTTTAGGTAATTTCAAGCGATATGCCACTTTTCCATACCTCTCCAAAATTTGATACGGTCCAATGTATCGGGGTGCTAACTTTCCTTTAACACCAAAACGGTTAACTCCCTTCATTGGTGATACTTTCAGATATACAAAATCTCCTTTGTTGAATACCAATGGTCTCCGTCGTCTATCTGCATAACTCTTTAGGCGGGACTGAGCTATCTTCAGATTACTCTGTATTTGTCTAACCTTATCTTCTGTTTCTTAAACAAGGTCAACTCCAAAGAATCTTCTCTCTCCCAGCTCAGACCAACTCAATGATGTTCTACATCTACGACCATAGAGTGCTTCAAATGGAGCCATTCTAATGCTTTCCTAATAACTATTGTTGTATGAGAACTCGGCCAAAGGTAAGCATTCATCCCACTTATTGGAATAGTTAAGGACACAACACCTTAACATATCTTCAAGTACTTGATTAACTCTTTCAGTCTGCCCATCAGTCTACGGATGATAAGCTATACTATATAGAAGTTTGGTACCCAACGAAGAATGCAATTGTTTCCAAAAGTTAGAGACAAACTATGTACCCCTATCTGACACAATAGTCTTGGGTACTCCATGGAGACTCATGATTCTTGCTAAATATATCTTGGCATATTGGATCATAGGATATATTGTCTTGACTAGAAGAAAATGTGCTGACTTAGTGAGTCAATCTACAATAACCCATACTGAGTCAAATCCCTTTGATGTCCTGGGTAGACCAACAATAAAGTCCATGCTTATGTCCTCCCACTTCCAAGATGGAATAGGTAATGGTTGTAATTCACCAACAGACCTCAAATGTATAGCTTTTACCTTTTGACAAGTATCATACTTTGCTATATATCTGGCAATCTCTATTTTCATTTTAGTCCACCAGAATCTTTGCTTCAAGTCATGGTACATCTTGTTGCTTCTCGGATGGATAGATAACGTAGTAGCATGTGCCTCATCTAGAATTGACTGCCGCAACTCAGGAACTTTTGGTACCACCAGGCGATCCTTGAACCATAGCACACCTTCATCATCAATGCTAAAGCATTCCGCTTTTCCATTCTTGACTCTTTCCTTAATATGGGCTATACCCTTGTTTTCCTTCTGAGCAGCAATAACTTGATCTCGAATAGTGGCTTCAACAATTATGTTGGTCAAACTTCCTTGTTGAATTACTTCTACATTCAACTTCTCCATTTCTTGACATAAATTCAAACCCATTATTCTCACTGTCAGACAATTGCAATAGCTTTTGCGACTAAGGGCATCTGCAACCACATTTGCTTTACCAGGGTGATAATGTACTTCCAAATCATAATCCTTAATCAGTTCTAACCATCTTCTTTGTCGCATGTTCAACTCTGACTGAGTAAAGATATACTTTAAGCTCTTGTGGTCTGTATACATATGACACGTATTACCAAGTAGATAATGCCGCCAAATCTTTAGAGCATGAACCACAGCTGCTAACTCCAGATCATGAGTCAGATAGTGTTCTTCATGCTACTTAAGTTGCCTGGATGCATAGGCAATGACTCGGCCTTCTTGCATCAACACACATCCAATACCAATACCTGAAGCATCACAATAAACATCAAACGGCTTCTCGATATCAGGTTGGGCTAACACTGGTGCAGTAGTCAACAGTCTCTTCAAAGTCTAAAAAGCCTCCTCACAATCTGATGACCAAACAAACTTAACTTGGTTCTTCAACAATTCAGTTATGGACTTTGATATTTTTGAGAAATCTAGAATAAACCGACGGTAATACCCCACCAATCCCAGAAAACTTTGAACTTGATGAACTATGGCTGGCGGTTTCCAATCAAGCACATCCTTCACTTTGCTAGGATCAACTGCAACTCCTTCGGCTGACAAGACATGTCCAAGAAATTGCACTTCCTTAAGCCAAAAATTACACTTGCTAAACTTGGCATATAGTTGATGTTCTCTCAAATGAGTCAGAACAATTCTGAGATGTTCCACATGTTCTTTCTTATTCTTGGAATATACTAGAATGTCATCAATAAACACCACTACAAACTTGTCTAGCTCAGGCATGAATACTGAGTTCATCAGATACATGAAATGAGCGGGAGCATTTGTCAAACCAAAAGACATTACCAAGTATTCATATAATCCATATCTTGTGGTAAATACCGTTTTAGGAATATCTTCAGGCTTTATCTTGATTTGGTGATATCCTGATCTCAAATCTATCTTGGAGAAAACTTTGGCTCTGGCCAATTGATCAAAAAGCAAATCTATCCGAGGTAATGGATATTTATTCTTGATGGTCACTTCATTCAATGGACGATAGTCGACACATAACCTCAGAGTCTCATCTTTCTTTTTCACAAAAATTGCCGGGCATCCCCAAGGTGATGAACTAGGTTGGATAAACCCTTTCTCAATCAATTCTTATAACTGAGTCTTCAACTCAGCCAATTCCTTGGTGGCATCCTATAAGCTCTCCGAGAAATTGGGGCTATTCCAGGTTGTAACTCTATATTAAATTGTACATCCCTATCAGGTGGTAGACCGGGTAAATCTTCAGGAAACACATCTGGAAATTCACACACTACCGGAATATCTCTAATCTCTTTGACAGCAGTTGCACAAATCTTACCCACTGATCTTCTTAGGGTTGACTTGGGTACCCCTCAGTCAGGATACTAACGTGACGAGAGACAGAGGAAGACCAAAGTTGACTTGGGTAGAGGCAATAAAAGGAGACTTGAAAGGATGGAATATACCCAAAGACTTAGCCTTAGATAGGAGTGCTTGGAAGACAGCTATTCACGTGCCTGAACCTTGATTGCTTCTGTTGGGTTTCAACTCTAGCCTACCCCAACTTGTTTGGGACTTAAACACTTTGTTGTTGTTGTTGTTGTTGTTGTTGATCTTCTTAGGGTTGGAAGTTGGATAAGAAGTTGAGAATTACTATCAGGCAAACTTACTCTTAAAGTCCTATTCAAAACATCTATAACAGCCTTATGCTGATACATCCAATTCATTCCCAAGATTACATCTATATCCTGATCCTTAAGGATAATCATGGTAGTGGGAAAAATATGCCCACCCAGGTTTACGGGTACCTGGTATACCATTTCCTTAGTACACAGACGTCCCTCGGGCGACTGTATAAAGAAACTTTCCTTTGTTGCCCCAATTGAAACTTCATGCTTCACGACAAATGTTCTATTGATGAATGAATGCGATGCGCCAGAATCAAAAAGTATAACTGTAGGGTGATTAGCAACAGGAAACATACCCATCATCACTGGCTCCCCTTCTGGAATTTCTCCAGCTTGAATATAGAACACCCGTCTGGTCTTCCTCTCATCTTTGTCCTTCTGAGCATTCTGATTGTGGTTCTTGTTTGGTGCCTGACCCTGTTGTTGATTGGCAGGGGTCTTCTGATAATTTTGATTTGCCTGCCTAGGATATGGACATTCCCTAGAGAAATGACCAGTCCTTCCACAATTGTAACATGAATAGTTGTGACCCTGTGATGTTGGAGCATTGCCACCAGAAGCATTGGTTGACTATGAATTCGGATAGGTTATAGTAGGACGGACATTTGACTGTTGCCTAGCTTGGAACTGCGGCGTACGATAAGGAGGACGATTATGATGTACTGGATGATAAATCACCCTCTGCCTCTTCTGATTTCCCCGAAAAAGATCCAGACGGCACACTCTTTTTCTTTTTGAGCTCCTTATGATGCCGATACTTTGACTCTGAAGCAATTGCAATATTTATTGCCTCATGATAAGTAACAATGGTGCAAGTGGTCATCATAGTCTGCAACTTGGTATTCAGGCCTCTCATAAACCACCTCTTCTTCTTGACATCAGTATTGACATGTTCTAATACATATTGGGACAGATGATTAAATCTTCCCACATACTGCATCACGGTTTGATCTCCTTGCTTTAAAGCAAGGAATTCATCTAACTTCATAGCCATCACTCCTTCAGGGATATAATGGGCTTTGAAGGCAGCACGGAACTCAGCCCAAGTTATTGGAATGCCAGCTGGTTGCATAGCCACTAAGTTTGCCCACCAAGCACTTGCTGCTCCTCTAAGTTGCTGGGCGGCAAACGCAGGTTTCTGATACTCCGTGCATGGAATAAGGTCAAATTTCTACTCCATGGTTCGAAGCCAGTCATCAACCTCCAATGGTTCATCTGCCTTGGTGAACACTGGTGGTCTTGTGTCTGTAAAGTCAACATATGTAGCTTCCTGTCTGTTATGGTGACGACCACGGTTTCCTTGCATCTGATTCTGATTACTTAGAGCGATCTCATGAAGCAAACATGAATTTTCAGCCGTCACATTGACAAGTGCAGTTATAGCATCAGCTAGATTTGTTGAAACTGGTGGCAGATCTGGAATACCATCCTCATCTTGTGAAGTTCTAGGAACATACAAACCCCATGTACGACGCAGCTGCTCATAACAAACCAAACTTTATTCACAAGCCTTTATTGAATTGCACAAAAGCTTACTCCAGACACATTACATAGGGTTTACTAATATAAACACCAGAACCTGTAAGTACCAAAACAAAGATACATAGCTTAACTATAACTAACTATTATACAACTCTACTCTTTTCCATGATTACTTCAAACTTCAGGCTCAGTATCCATTCCGGAATTATTACCGTCTTCATTATCACTTTCATTGATCATTACTAATTCTTTAGGATCGTCTTCTTCTTCCTCTTCCGATTTGTTATCATCGGCAAGGATGACACCGGGGTCCATGGCATTAGCTTGAGGCTCGTGATTTGGATTTAGTAGATTGCTAAGCCTATGAACTTCCTCATGTAGATAGGTATTATGTTCTTCTAAATCTTCTACATAGAATTCTAGCTCATGAGTTCTAGCTCTGGCTATATTTTCTCTCTGCCAAGCTTCATTCCTTCCCTCCACCGTATGAACCAACATATGTTCGCAGTTCCTATGCGCGGTGGTGAGATGACTCAATTGACCCTGCAATTCTCCTACCTATATAGCATCCAAAGCCCTATCTCTAGTAGCTTATGCTAACTCTGCAGAAATCCTTTGTATCTCTGCCTAGGGATCAGGCCTAGAACTACTACTGCTAGCACCATCATTTCTAGGGGCAAGTTGGTGACGAGGAACTCCTTTGGGTCCAGTGGACTTACGGGGCATCATATTGGCATGAGCCATACTGTAGGAAGCCAATTTAATCCAAGTAAGACCATTTGATCAAAGTCTAAAGAGCAGCTATGTTGGATTACATTACTCAAACCAGACTCACTACTCAACTCTAGACTAAGAGGTGAAGGAAGTAACGAGTGAATTATTCATGATGCATGAATTGTTCTTACGAACAAAAACATCAAAGTTTATAATGCACATAAACAATATTTATTTTTTATATAGGGCATAGTAAGATTACTACTCCACCACACAAAACCTTTTAATCAAATACGGAATGGTGAGAAAGAAATAAGATGAGTCAGAAGCAATTTGGACCAAATTATCAAGTTAGATTTAGTCATCCCAAATCATTTTGAAGTTTTTGTAAAACAATACAACAAAAACCTTATAACGATCGCTCTGATACCATTCTGTGGTAGAACCTCCTAAATTATAGGACCCACATGCATTTGTCACTGTCCAACGACCTTTGACAACTATGCATATGTTCCTGGTAACTTAAGAAGTCTGTCGGGTGTCCTCGGGGAACCCTGAATCATCTATGATTTCTTAGCAGGATCACATTATAGAGTAATTGTAGTATTACAACATTTATTCAAATATCAACACTAGAGTGAAATCAGCGGAAGTCTTACAGTAACATAGTTTACAAACTAGTTGTTCAAACCTTACAAACTAAGTTCGATAATTATTACAAACCATAGTAGTAGTGGAGTGGCATAATTAACATATATATAACACACAAAATAAACATCCTACCCAAGGATCACACATTTACTTCTCATCGTCAGAACAAACGATAATCATGCAGTACGATCCAAAACAGATCTGCTCATGAGGCTCACCTGCAACAAGGGTCAACGAACCCTGAGTACAAAAGTACTCAACAAGACTTAACCAAAATATTAACTGATAACTTAGGAATGCAGGCTCAGGGATTCAAGGTATAGCTTTAACAATGATCAAAGTTCTTTTGCATAAAAGCTCTTTTAACAAAATTCTTTATATAGAAAACTTCATAAGAATTATATACAAAGCTGACATGATCTGTGCTGAGATCATGAAACTTCATATCCAACACCTTCACAGAGCTTAATCAAGATCTAGTTATTAATACTACGATGATGAACAGTGAGTTGAGTCTCCATAACCGAGGAGCAACGACGATTCGAACCGATTAAAACCCAGCTGGAGATTCCAGACCACACGACATATGTAGGTCCCCGACCTACATATACCAACCTACCCTCGGATCCTCTAAAACAAGAATAGGTCCATGCCACCTGAGAATATAGTACTCCACCATTCCAGCCCATGGCCACATGGGTACACGCTACTCCTGCCATCTCTCCACTCCTAGTGCGCGAGTAGCCATTCTCGTAATAGAATCGCCAAGTTCAGGCTTACCGGAGTATGTGGTTAGTACTACAAATTCTCGCCTCATGCAATTCAACAACGGACATGCCTTAATCGACACAGGCGGAAAGAACCCGCTCACAAGACCTCCATGTCTTATGGCTCACACACACCGAGTCCGCCCGATCTAGATTTATTACTCCACATCCCCATATCACATGATAACATAAGTAACCAAGGTTCCATTTAAAACTTGCATGTGATAGTTAGTCACCTGACTTCATCGTTCTACGCATAGCTAAGCAAAACTAGGCATATACGAATTTAAAACTAGTAATATGGTAATTATGGAATAACAAGGTTGGTAATGCACCAATTAGGCTCTTACTTAACTCCTAATCACTTAATGCAGTAACGGAAAGCAAAAGCGAAATTAATTTGTAAAACACAAGGTAGGGTTGTATGCATCCGGGGCTTGCCTTCGTTGATGGAAAAGTCTGGTTCCTGCGACGTTTCACAAGTATTCGATCCGACCTCAACAGACGGATTAACCTCCTCAACAACTTGATTAACTACCATGTTTTCACCTTCGTTCACTACACGTAATAACAATGCCATGTTTAACATGATGCGGAATACAAAACATGATGCTCGATGATGGATGCAAAATTTAACAATTTGAATACAACTTTCCTTCGCGGTACAGTTGCAAGTCAAACAAACTAAATCTTTTTCATAACACATACATCAATTGTCAAGGATCATTATCAACAAATGACCCAAGGTCATCACTCAATCCAAAATTGCAAACAAAACCTAAATCATTAAAGGTTACTATTTGCTTTTATGAATTAATTATTTAATTCAAAATTATGAAATAAATCAACTTATTCTAATTGAGCTCAAAATTTTAGTACATGTTCATTACATGACAAGTACATGTTCATTACATGACAAAATTTTAGTACAAACAAAAAGCGGGGTTTTCTCAAAAAATTCAAAATCCAAACAAACTTTGAACTTGAGTCAAACAATACAATTCGACACATACCACATGAATATAAACTTGTTTTAATGTATGCATCTCAAAGTTTTTAATAGGACCAATTGCCTTGCAATGCATATGATGATATGGCAGTTTTAGTATTTAAACACCCGAGGTGTTATAGCGTACTACACCTCCGCGAGGAGGCACCCATCCCGGCGCCTATTGGATGGGTGCCCTCCATTAGCTCTGGGACACCCGACGACTTCAACGACGAGGCACTTGTGCTTCATTCCGAGCAAACGCTCTGCTCAAACCCCGTTGTGAGTAATGTACATGTTGTTATTTACTCGCTATTTACTATCTTCCACTGATTATCTAGAGAGACCGCGTTGTCCACACTGCAACCACCGTACGACCAGTTCCCCAATGGCCTCACGTCCCCACGGATGTGTATGCTCGGGGGCTCTGAACGATGCTGGCGATGTGGCCTCTCATATCCGAATTCGTGGTAATGGTGAGCTATGCTCCCACCACTTTCCACGAACTCCTGGATGACGAGGTTGAGAGCGATGGCTCTAGCATCAGCGACGTGGCACCTAGCCACCATCCATCCCGGGAGTGCACAATGGCGGACACTCTAGGATAGCCGCCGATGGTAGCGGAGTCCTTTCAGACTCACACCCCTTCGAACCCTCGTGCGGAGGCCCTCGCGCTTACACAAGAGCATGGCGAGGAGCTACGACAATGGTGGCAGAACCAGCCGCCACCTACGCCAACGCGCTCGGTGCACCATGCTGTGCCCCGTGCACATAATCCAGTGAGCGACGCTTGGGGTCACGCCCGCCAGGTCCAGTGCAACATCATGGATGGGGGGAATGATCCCCATAGTTCACTCAGGCTGGCCAGAACATCGCCGCCGCGACAATGCTTCTGCGCGGCCTTCCCAAGCCAAATGACCCCTAGGAACAGGTGATCCACCAGAACCAATAGGCACTGGTGGAAACCACCGCCATTCAATAGGCAGAGAGCTCCGCATCACGACAGCGACTCATGGCCTCTCTCCCCACCAGGGGAGTGGGGACACACCAGACGAATTGCTCCATCCGCTCACCGCTACAGCCACCGAGCCTGGCATAGGAGGCTATAGCTGCGCCATGGCCTGACCTAGCGCCTGCTCCATACCGACCACCTATGCGCGACCAGCTCGGGCCGAACCAAGATGCTTGCAGCGTCATTAGCAACTGGCGTCGGCCCCGACATGATGATGATGTCCATCTGGCAACCATGAGGGCAGGTGACACAGACCCCGGCCAGACCATCACGGGGAGCGATGAAACGCACCTTAGGTGTGGTCACCGGCCAGACGACCAGAGTCCTAGCCTGGATGACCCGCGACCATGGGCCTTTAGTCGATGCATCCAGAGAGCGTTGTTCCCGCAGCGCTTCCGACCGCCCACCAACATCATCAAGTACACCGGGGAGATGAACCCCGGTATATGACTCGAAGATTTCTAGCTCGCCTACCGAGCTGGAGGAGTGGATGATGACCATTTCATCATTCAGTACCTCCACATTTACGTAGGGGAACATGTTCGAGCATGGCTCGAATTCCTCCCGCACGATAGCATCCGTGACTGGGCAGACCTCAAGAGGGTCTTTGTTAGGAACTTCCAGGGGACGTATGTCCACCCTGGGAACTCCTGGGACTACAAGAGCTACCACCAAGAGCCCAACGAGTCCCTATGGGATTACATCCATAGGTTCTTGAAGCGGTGCAACTCCCTTCCTGATGTCATCGGCGTAGACATCATCAGCGCATTCCTCTTTGGGACAACCTACGAGTCCCTAATCCATAAGCTCGGCTACCTAAAGCCCTGGACCACCTATGACCTCCTCGATGTCACCATGAACCACATCTCTAGTGAGGAGGTGGTCGAAGCGGTCTTCAATGGAGGCTGGGACAAAGGCAAGGCCAAGCGTGAGGATCAGGACGAGGGCCCCTCCACGTAGAGGGGCAAAAAGAACAAGAAGGATTGGCACCGACCAGCCAACTTTGCATTGGTCACCACGGCTGATCTCACGGGCAAGCAGCCCTAGTAGGGCCTACCTGACCACTTCGACGAGCTCATGGAGAGCCCATGCACCAACCATGCCTACCCCAACAAACACCTCTACAAGGACTGTGAGCTCCTCAAGCGCTTTTTGCGATAGGCCAGCGGGCCGAAGGAAGGAAAGGGCAAGGAGGCAGCAGCCAAGAATGGGGGCATGGCGGGCAAGGATCCGGACGACTGAAGGTCCCTATATGGCGACCAAGGTGATCCGACCGGGCGCCTACCAACTGAAGGATGCCAACGGTGATGTTCTCACCAACACTTGGAACATTGAACAGTTATGTCGTTTCTTCCCTTAAAAATTTGGTCTTACCGTCTTTTCACTTAATGTTTGCTCCTATAAAGCACCCTGGCCCGAACACTTTCAGCCCGGGTCACTTGGGTGCTCCACGGGGGTGCGATACCACCTCTCTTTTTTACTATCATATGATAAATACATTTTTTCCCAAATGAAAGGGTAGTCCGTTCCTTTAATTACCTTACATAACTTTGCTTTAAATATTCCAATCGGTCGCACCCCGCCTCTACCAATGGTTATGAGCAGCTAAGCCTCACGGGCCACGCCCAAGCTCTTATGGTTATAGCCTACGGGATGAACGGGCAGGTGTGAAAAAGAAAGAATAAAAACAAAATTATGCTAAGGTAAAAATAAGGAACAGATGGGACAAGCTACAAGAGATTGGGCCTTCTATGACAATTTTCTAGATTGTGACAGACCTTCTATGACAACAGCATATTATCAGAGAAGGGGTACTATGACAAGAAAAAGCCTACAATTGTCGCAATCAGAGTGTCAGAATTACTGATTGTGACAATTTTCAGGATTCGATCATAATTAGAGGCTGTTTTTGTCACTATACCCCTTCTGTGACTATATGATGTTGTCATAGAAGGTCTATCATAATCCTAAAAATTGTCATAGAAGGCCCAATCTCTTGTAGTTCCCTGAATGAAGTGATTCCATCACACAAACAAAAACTAATTATATTCATTAAAACAAAAAATGTTTACACAGGGGGCTCCCCCACGACATTGTCTTTTACATATGCTAAGTACTTCTACTCTAACTTCTACTATGGCTGCCCGGCGGCATCGGCTGATGGCGCGGCCGACAAGGGTAGGGGTTGCTCATCCTCTGCCTGGATGACATTTGGCTCAGTCGGAGGCAGGGCGACGTTCGCTTCTGACCCGGGCTCTGCTCTGACCGTAGGCTAGATGACGTCTTCTGCACACACACCTTTGGCCATGTTCGCGTGGTGAACATCCATCACCCACTGCGTGGATACTTGCTCGGCCACCAACTGTGCGTGTGGCAGCAAGCTCTCCCCGAGCACATGGATGTCCTCCGTGCTCCAGCCGTCGGCATACCCGATGCAGATGGTGCCAAAGTCTAGGTCCAGGTGGTGCATCGCCACCGAGGTCAGCACCCCCGACATCCCATAGAACATCTTGTCAGTGATGAGGACCCGAACCTCATCCAGAACCTCCGCTAGCCAAATGGCGGGCGTGCTGGTACTTAGCGCTGACCCGAAAACCTCTAAGACAACGAGCTGGGCAACATTGTGTATCTAGTCAAGTTCCCCCTCGAGAGCACGTCGCTCTTCAAGGGACTTGGCCAGCACCTCCACATTCGGGCCAATCATCACCTTGGCTGTCTCCAGGTCCCGCTCCAATGACTCCACCTTTCCACCCAGCTCTGGAAGAAGGACGACAAGCTCAGAAGCAAGCTAAAGGAAGAAACCAACACATCGAAAGCAGAAAAGGTACATACTAAGGCGGGTGTTCTCAAGGATGGAGAGTCCCTCCTCCTACCAAGTCACCTGCTCGTGTAGCTAGGCGTTTGCCTCCTCCGTCCCCATCACCCGGCCCCAGAGCGTAAGCACTTCCTGGTCAGTCTCCGACTGGGCCTTCCGCTCTATCTCCAGGGCCTCCAAGGAACTCTAGAGCGCCACCTCAGTGTCCACTAGGGACTTCTACAGCGCCGCCTCAGTCTCCGCCTGGTGGGCCTTCACCATGTCAAGCCCCCGTTCGGCGACGGTCGCCCGCTTCACCATGAGCAGTTCTTCCGCCCGTGCCTCGGTCACCTGCTTCACCATGAGTAGTTCCACCGCCCGAGCCTCAATTGCCTCTGCTACTAGTCTTGGGACTCATGGCGGGTCGACTCTAACTCGTGCTTGAGCTCAGTGACCCGAGCGTGCTCCATCCAGAGGAAACAAGACTTGTGGCTCGACATCTCCTCCAAACCCTGCAAAATAAGAAGCAAGCATGCTAAGGCAACCGATGAAAGACCAAGAGTCAAGGATGAATGTAGAAAACTCACCTCTATGACATGGGGCATATCAACCTTGACCACCTGATGGACAGACTTGACCTGCTCTAGGGCCTCCTCTAGCTTCACCCTAGTTTGGGCATGATCGGACTCCATCACAAGTCCTATCCCCCTAAGCACATCCCAGAGCTGACACTCCTGCTCATCCTGAAGGATGAACCAAACCTTCCTTGGGTCCTCGGGGCAAGGCCACACCAGGTCAGTGGCCCCTAGCCCGCTAGAAGGCCTAGCTGATGACTAGACCACCGCTAGCTCCTACGATAGCGCCAGTGGCTCCACCTCATCACCTGCTTTGCTGTCGGAGGGGATCTCCACCACCTCGATTTCACGGTCCATCGGTATACATTCTGGCTCTAGCCCGGCCGCATCTCCCCTAGCACCTCTAGCTCCGACCAGGAGGGTGAGCTGTGCGGCCCTCCGCCCGACGAGGCCAGAAGCCTGGTCTCCCTCTCATCTTCTGCCATAGCCGATGCGGGAGGGGCCACAAGGGTCACCTTCGATGCAGCCTCTACAGCCACCGAGATCGCCACCATCACCTCTACCGCCGCCGCCATACTTCCGACCGGTTGTGAAGGCACCGCCCTCGGAGGGAAAGGATGCACCACCACCACCCTGCTCTCCCCGCCACTCATCATTGTGTGCTGCAAGGTGGGTCTCCACTCCTCCCATATGGAGGTTGGGGCGATGCTTAGTCCCATAAGCATCTAGCCACTATCGAAAAGAACAGGTCAGTCACACTCCAAAAACTCAACTATGAGATCAGAAAGGGATAAAGAATACATACTGGGATGCAAACGGTAGGGCTCTGAAGCCTCAACCCGCTAGTAGCGAGCCCACTGACAGGGACCTCCCGTGGGATGCGACCCGCGCCCCCTCACTTTGACTGGGGGGGAGTCGATCCGATTGGGTCCTGATCGGCCCGTGAATCACCGCCACCTCTGGCTTGAGGCACACCAACCGAAGCAACTAGTGGGGCATCCTCCCATTGTGGGTCGCACGCTGGCACCAGCCCCAATGATGCATGGGTGCGAGCCTGCTCCTCCAACCACCTAGCCTGCCCCACCACGCCCGCTGTAGGTGAGGACAAGGCTGGTGACGCCTTCAAAGAGCACAGCGACCGCGTCCGCTTTGCCTCCCGCTCGCCGACGGTGTCCGAGCTCACAACATGCTTCCTTGGCGTAGGAACGTCATCGTGCCTCTCTACCTCACGCCCACCACTAGCAGATGTGGTCATAGGTTCGCAATGCACCACTGAAGTCATGACCTCCCGGCCTCCCTCCTCCTCAAAGGAGATCACGTCGTCACCCACCTCCGTATAGTCCTCTGACTCGAGCTCCGACTCAACGTCGCTCCTATTTTCCCTAGCCCACACATGCTGTGCAATCTCCACCTCCTTCTCATGCTTCTACTAACCCTTCTTGGCTTTCTTCTTCTTCCTCTCAACTGCCACCTCCTTTAGGGCAGCCTGCTAGGCCACACCCTCTAGCCCCTTTGGAAGGTATGGCCAGGACTTATAAGCTCTGAGTCCCTATGAAATGGATGACCCAAAGTCAAGATATAGGAGAGGAAAAGAGGAAAAGAACACAGAAGAGATGGGAGCACACCAGTTTGGACAAC
The DNA here is from genome assembly GCF_019320115.1 of Miscanthus floridulus. Lineage (NCBI taxonomy): Eukaryota > Viridiplantae > Streptophyta > Magnoliopsida > Poales > Poaceae > Miscanthus > Miscanthus floridulus. The sequence continues at coordinate 30,880,028 of NC_089592.1, read as the reverse complement.
TTTGAAATGTTGAGAGCTTCGGGCTTTCCATCGAGGGTCTCTTTGGGCCTCAGTCGTAGCACCCGGTCAAGTTGGCCCTAGACTTCGTCACTTGCCAACTCCTCTGGCGACATGCGGTCAGGGTCCATCGGGGCATTATACATCCACATAGGTCATGTCCTCTCTGCCAGTGGAGTGACCCGATGGTGGAAGAAGGTGTGGAACACCCACACCCCATCAAGGCCCTGCTTCACTAGCTTCTCAAGCTCCTCCCCGATGATCTCTAGCTTCTTCTTCTCTCGACTGGTAGGGCCCCACAACCAACTATCTCGCCTCTCTAACCTTCTGTCAGTGAACGACAGGAATGGCACCTCCACTGGGTTCCTAATGTAGAACCACTCCCTGTGCCACCCCCGGTTGGAGTCACAGGGGGTGTACATGGGGTCAGTGCCCAACGCACTTGGCTTCTTCTGCAGTGCGAAGCCTCCCACCAGTGCAATCTTGAGTGGCTTCCCCTTCGACAAAGCTCACCCAGAGAACATCCACCGGAAGAAGTCCATGTGCAGCTCCATCCTAAGAAAGGCCTCGCACATGGTGATGAACCCAGTGATGTGCCACACCCCAGTCAGATTGAGGTGCTGTAGTTCTAGGCCCCACTCATTGAGGAGCCACATAGGAACCTATGAGCAGGATATCCCAACCCACGCTCATGGAAGGCAAGGAAGGAGACAACCTCACCGGTCTGAGGCTGCGGGAAATCCTCCACCGTAGGAGCCCTCTAGTGCACCACCTCCTTCGGTGGCAGCACCCTCTTCTCGGTGAAGGCGGCCAACACCGACTCAGTCATGACGGATGACCTCCAGGTCAACATTTCACTCTAGATTCGCAAATGGATCTGTAAGTTTCTCATCTCCCTCGCTCTCCCCTCTCTCTCGCTTAGGAACCGTCGTGGCGCATGAATGCTCTTGGTGAGAAGGAAGAAGGAAGAGAGGCGGTAGATGGGGAATAGGCAAAGGAATGGGACAAAAGCTTTCTCCCTTCCCCTATTTAGGAAGAGATGCAGCAATTGGGGAAATGAGCAGTGATTGCGGAAAGGTGAAACGATGGGGGCAAAAAACCCTCTCCCTTCCTCCATTCAATGCAGATGGGATATGATGGGACGCGCCCTGGCCTATGGGATGCACCCTGCCCGATGGAACGGTGCTGGGTCAGATGGGATGTGACCTAGGCATGGCCCACCACTACCACACACCGGGTGTGGGAAACTAGGTGCAACTGCGTGCAGGCAGCCCTTCACCTTCCCAGGCAAGACCTTGAAGGGCCCAACAAAGGGATCTCCACCAAAGAGAAACCAAAGGGCCTCCTAAGTCGATCGAATGGCTTAGTCGAATGCTGAGAGACAGGTAAGGAGTAGAGGGACGCCCCATGTGGGCCATGCCGACTCCATCATGAACGACGAGCGTGGATCCTAGTCGGACATATCCAAATGAAGCTCCTAAAACCTCATCACTCGAGTCATCAAGGTAACATTACCAACCCCCACTATTTCTTTATATGATCATTCACTCATCTACTATCATTTATACATTCATGCAACGCATTCACACATTCATCTATGCACGCATTCATTCATTTCATACATCCGAGGCATCGCATATGCAATTAAATGCATCACAACGCTCCGTGTTGCATCATGAAGTGGCAGTTGCCTCATTCAACATGAGCAACAACTGATCGGGGTTCAAAGGCTAGCCCACAAAGGGCTTGAGGCTGCCTCATGTCAAACAGAGCCTGGGAAGGAAATGTAGATGAGCCTTGAGTGGCCCTTGCCCAGTCTGCCCCGAAGTAGATAGGGTCATCTCAACCTTCTTGTTCGATCCTAAACCTTGAGCCATGCCCATAGAATCTCTATTGAGGGGAGGCCAGCGGGCCACCCGAGTCGATCTCTAGAACAACCCAGGCATCTACCGGGTTGTAGGTTAAGGAGTAGTGGAATGCCACAAGAGGACTATGCCAACCCCATCATGAACGATGGACCTAGATTTCACTTGAACGTACCCGTTAGTGAGCTCACCAAGCGCGTCACTCGAGCCATCGAGGCAAGCGACATTAGCTCATCCCCTTCGATTCTGAGAAACTGTGAATGGGGTAATGCACAAAACTCAACCGACCCCTACCAAGCCCAACGGGGCTCAGGGGCTCAAGACGCCCTACGCCTCGACTATGCCTGGATTCATGACTCTGACTCGCCCGATCCCTCATTGCGCCCAACGCCTAGATCCACGACTCTGACTCGCCCAATCCCTCATTGCGCCCAACGCCTCGATCCATGACTCCAACTCGCTCAATCCCTCATTGTGCCCAAAGCCTAGATCCACGACTCCGACTCGCCCGATCGCTCGTCACTCTTGATGCCTGGATCTATGACTCTGACTCACCCGATCCCACGGCACACCTAGGGCCTAGATCCATGACTCTGTCTCGCCCGATCCCTCGACCGCGACCAAACGCCTAGGACCACGCTCCCGAAAATGTAGGGTCAGAAACCAGAAAAGAAGAGACTATGCCCACTACAGTGCACACACTCATGCCCGCTGACAAAACGCCCTAGGCAATTTCACCCGAATCACCCGAGGGCTCGAGGGCTACACCCACGGGTGCGCTCACGTGCACCCGCTGATGAAACAAAACTTCCCCCGCTGGCAACACAAAAAAAACCACAGACGATTCTACTCGAATCGCGTGGGGGCTCGGGGGCTACACCCACCGTCAAGACAAAAACCCCCCAGACGATTCTACCTAAATCGTCCGGGGGCTCCTATCGGGTTCATAAACCTAGGGTCCCTCATGGACCGGCTTCCCAACAAAGGCTCGGCCTAGTAGACAATGTTGTGAACAATGCATAACTCTTGGGCTAGCCCAAAAACCTAATAACATGCTAGAAATGCGATCTAGTCTCCGACCGGAAGGCCTAGCCAAAGGAGGAATGGCGACCGCTTCCGACTCTAGCCCGCCTCTCCAACCGGAAGGCCTCGAATCTGACTTTGGTCTATCTCTTCGACTAGAAGGCCTTGTCGAAGAGGAACAACACTCGCTTCCAACTCTGGCCCACCTCTCCGATCAGAAGGCCTGACCAAAGAGGAACGACGCTCGCTTCTGACTCCGGCCCACCTCTCCGACCGGAAGGCCTAGCCAAAGAAGAACATCGCTTGCTTCCAACTCTGACATGTGTCTCTGACCAGGGATGCACCATACCTCTACTTATAGCTCTTCTCCAACTAGCGCAGTCAGAGCTGACTAGGGCTAACCGACCGGGGATGCCCACTCGATGAGGACTAGGTACACGGGTGGAGCAGGTAAAGCAGGACACTTGAGTCAAACTGCAATACCGAGGACCATACCCTATACACCTATAGGACAGTACTGACAGGGCATGTTAGAAGGTTGTCCTGCAACCTTTCAGGCATGTCAGAACCCAAGCAGTGTTGTGAGCACCAAAGTTTTACCCTATAGTGTTATGGGTGCCATCAATTCCCATACCAGGTGTGGGGGTATTAACCCCTATACCCTTACGGCTAGGCTTGGGCTGGCCTAGATCAAGGGGTTCGGCCCACTAGAAGACGACGCGTGGCCCAGCCAACCTATTCGGAGTCTTGCACAAAGAGTCAAGGCAGATTTGGAGATCAAGCAAGATCCTGGTCGGTTAGAATAGGAATCCTTATCCGGTCACCTATGGCAATTGTAACTAGCTAGGATTAGTTTCCAGATCTGTAACCCTGCCCCCCGGATTATATAAGGCGGGCAGAGGACCCCTCTAAAAAACATCTCTCATTGACATACAGCAATACAATCAGACGCAAGACGTAGGTATTACGCCTTCGCGGCGGCCGAACCTGGATAAAACCTCATGTCTATCTTACGTTACCGTCTTGTTTGTGGTTTGCGCATCTGTCTGCCGACAATCTACTACCTTGGGCATACCCCTAGGTAGACTGCCGACCATATTTTGTCGACAGTGGTGCGCCAGGTAGGGGGTGTGCGTACTGCTCTCCAAGCGAACAAGATGGTCATCATCTCCAGCTTCGTGGCTACGCCGAACGGCCTCACGTTCACCGTCGGCTAGATCACCTAGACCACTGGCTCCGACGACTTCATCGCCATGATCACGGAGGAGGCACGGATTCAATCCGCATCAACCACTGCTTCACCTCCATCGGCTATGGCTCCGACCATGGTGGATCTGGCTCCGACCATGTCCGCATCGCCTTCAGCCACGCCGACAACCCATCGTCCGCTCCCTCGCTACAAAGGGAAGCAGATCGACAACACCGACCTGCTCGACTCCATCGATCGGGTCGGCACCAAACTTGCTAAAACCCTAGCTCTGGTAAGTTCAATTCAAAGTCAACTTAATAAGCAGGTAACCGCAACCCACAATGGATCTACCCGACTAGCTCGGGCCAGTCATCCTGCACGACTCGGTACAGATCTTGTGGTCACATCTACTCCTGAGGGGTGCTCCGCTCATCATCGGCCAGCCTCCGCGATGGGTCTCTAGCTCTTCGAGTACAAAGCCTCGATGGAGAACTACCAGGTTCAGCCCTACGGCCTGCGAAATGCTGCCTCCAACTACGCATACAATATACAACACTACTCAGATCGGTATTTTATACATCGACCTCAGCCAAAGCCACGCAACTTCATCAACATGGTCTGGATTGAGGGTTATCAAGAAGGATCGTTCCACACAGTTCAAGAGGGTGGCTCAAGCTCTTCGTCCGACATCGCATCTTATGCCTCTATTCGCACCGAGCTCCAGCATCATGATGATGAAGGTGTTGAATATGATCTGGATATCCCAGACCATGCCCCGGGATACCCACGATTCCTGTCCTTCCCACCAAGGCGAGGAGATTTGATCAATGTTGTTAGTAATGACGAACCACTGGCAGTCGGTGAGATGGAACAAGAAAGGCTGGCATGCAAAGCACGCAATATTGATCGGTTTAATCGCCAACAAATCGAAGCTGAGGCAGAAGAGGAGGCCTGATGCATAAGGGTCCAGCCACGCTATCTTAACAATGCCTTTGACAGGGTGGGGGACAAGCAGGTCTTCAAGACTCCAAGTGCCAACATAGTCATTGCTATGGCAACAATGCAACGACAACCCAATACCCTGGAAACTCAGGCAGTTCGTGATGATATACAAGCTTACCTGATGGCTGCTATGGCCCAAACCGTAGAAATTGTAAATCAAGCCCGGGCTCCATCCGTATTAGTCAAATCAAGCCACAGCCACCAGTACTCGAGTCGCTCACAGCCACCCAACCAATGTGGCTCGTGCAACAATGACCCATCAGATAACCGTCAAGGCAGAAACGGTGGCTATGATGGTGGTCGAGATGACAACCGCCATCGGGATGACAACCGTCATGACTTCCGGGATGACAACCACCGAGACAACCACGATAATCGCCGCGATAACCACGGTCGCAGGGTTAATTAGGGTGGCAACCGAGATCACCATGATGGCAATAACGATCTCCGCCATTACCTCGGAGAACGCGATCTGCGCGATCGCATCAACCAAAGAGCCAACGATCATGCATCCCATGAAAGCTATCGCCGTATGGAATATGATACTGCCCAAGGCCATCCGGGTTTGAAGTAGTTTACTCTGCATCTTCGCCAAGTCATATGGCCCAAGAACTTCAAGCTCGAAAAACTTTAGAAATACGACGGCAAGGAGAACCCCGAATTATGGGTCATGCTCTATGAAACCGCGTGCAGATTAGCCATGGCTGATGAGCACGTCATGTCTAACTACTTCCCAGTTGTTGTTGGTCATGCAGGTCACCAATGGCTGGTCAGCTTGCTGGCGAACTACTTCGATTCCTGGCAAGAACTCAAGCAAGCATTCATCGACAACTTCATTGCCACTTGCGAGCAACCCGGCAACAAATATGATCTGCAGCGGATTCAAGACCGGAAAGATGAGCCACTATGCGAGTATGTCTGATGTTTCTCGGAGATGCGCATCAAGGTCCTATCAATCTCTGACAACGAGGCAATCGAGGCTTTCATCACTGGTCTCCACTTCCACGATGCCCTACGGGACAAGCTCCTTCGCAAGAGACCCGAATCAGGCATAGCGCTCCTGGCCACTGCCAAGAAATATGCGGATGTCGACGATGCTAAAAAGATAATCATCGAAGAAGCAGCAAGGGTTCCATGCTCCGACCACCCCCCACACCACGACGAGTACCGCGGCAACCATGGTCAGAACGACAATTTTGATCGCCGCAACCAGCGCAACGACCCCCGTGACCACCACGACCAGCATAATTAGCGGCATAATCGCTATGATGATTACAGGGGCAAGCGTGCTCAGGAAGACGACGGCGAGGTCAACACCGTTAAGAAAGGTGGCGGACGTCGCAACTACGAAGAAGACTATGCCAAAGCATTGAAAGGACCTTGCCAGCTCCACCCCAAGTCAAACCATACCATGGAGAATTGCCGCGTTCTCAAGTCTATCTACATGTGTCAATAGGTTCCGGATACATCCGATAAGCCTAACGACGTAGGGGAACAGCGCAATGAGGACAACGATGATGAAGATGCAGATCCCCATCACAAGTACGTCAAGCCAACCGATCACGTCCACACCATCATTAGAGGCAAAGTGTCCATCGAGACCAAACGAGAATGCAAACTGCTCGCCCATGCTTGCTTGAACGTGGCCAACACCGACAACCTCATCGCCGATCCGTAGCTCCCTCCTTGGTCTCACCGCGAGATCTCCTTTAGTAGAAAGGACCAATGGGCCACAATACCTGAGCCAGGTCATTTTCCTCTGGTCCTTGATCCTTGTATCAATAGGGTCCAGTTTGACAGAGTGCTGATTGATGGCGGCAGCTCCATCGATATACTGTTCAAGAATAGTTTGCCAGCTCTAAAGATAACCCTGGCTAATCTCAAGCCATACGAGGCACAGTTCTGGGGTGTTCTCCCCAGACAGAGCTCTACTCCTCTTGGGCAGATCATGCTACCTGTGCAATTTGGTACCCCAGACCACTTCCACACTGACTACGTCAACTTCATGGTCGCTGACTTTGAAGGCACCTACCATGCTATCCTTCGTCGACCAGCGCTCACCAAGTTCATGGCCATACCTCACTATAGGTATTTGGTGCTCAAGATGCCTACTGAGAAGGGGGTTCTAACTCTCAAGGGCAATGTGTACGCAGCTTACACCTGCGAGGATGACAGCTTCAAAATAGTAGAGGCTCATGACCTCTCTATTCGCATGGCCGAGACCACGCTCGACGCCAAGAAGACCCTAGCCAACCACTTGGAGATCCCAGACCTCGAGGCCCCACGTAAGAACGTCAAGTCCAAAGAGCACAAAATGATCCAACTGGTCGATGGTGATCCTAGCAAAACGGCCCTTATTGAGGCCAACCTAGATCCTAAATAGGAAGACGCGCTCGTCAGGTTCTTAAGGAGCAACCTGAGCATGTTCGTGTGGAAACCCGCTAACATGCCTGGTGTACCTCGGAACTTGATCGAGCACTCCTTAAATGTCGACGGCAAGGCCAAACCTATCAAGCAGAAGCTACGACGGTTCGCTCACGACAAAAAGGAGGCGATTAGGGTAGAAGTTACATGGCTTTTGGCAGCCAGATTTATTAAAGAAGTGTATCATCCGGAGTGGTTAGCCAACCCAGTTCTTGTACGCAAAAAGAATAATGAATGGAGAATGTGCGTTGATTACACTGATCTCAACAAATACTGCCCTAAAGACCCCTTCGGCTTACCTCACATAGACGAGGTAGTAGATTCAATGGCCGGTTGTGAGCTGCTTTTCTTTCTCGATTGCTACTCTGGTTATCACCAGATCGCTCTCAAAAAGGACGACCAGATCAAGACATCTTTTATCATGCCTTTCGGTGCCTACTGCTACACGACCATGTCATTCGGGCTCAAGAACACCGGGGCTACCTACCAACGCGCTATACAGGCCTGCCTCAAAGATGAGATAAAAGACAACCTCATCGAGGCTTATGTTGATGATGTAGTTGTCAAAACCAAGGAAGCACACACCCTTGTTGACAACCTGAAACACACCTTTGCAGCCCTTAATACATTCCAATGGAAATTAAACCCAAAGAAGTGCATCTTTGGTGTTCCTTTGGGCATACTACTAGGCAACATCGTCAGTCACGATGGCATATGCCCTAAAACAGAGAAAGTCAAAGCTGTCTTGGACATGAAGCCACCCAAAAAGGTGAAGGATGTTCAGAAGCTTACCGGATGCATGGCTGCTCTTAATCGTTTCATATCAAGATTAGGCGAAAAAGGATTACCATTCTTTAAACTGCTCAAAGCATCCGAGAAGTTTGAGTGGTCGGAGGAAGCAGACGTCGCCTTCACATAGCTGAAATAATACCTTACGTCACCTCCGGTCCTCACTGCTCCCAGAGAAGACGAAACCCTCCTGCTTTATATTGCGGCAACTAATCGAGTGGTCTCCACTACCATGGTGGTCAAGCACGACGAGCCTAGCCACATCTACAAGGTACAGTGACCAATCTATTTCATCAGTGAGGTACTCAATGAATCCAAGACCAGGTACCCATAGATTCAGAAATTGATCTACGCTATACTGATAACATCCCAAAAGTTGAAATATTACTTCGACGAATACCGTGTGGTGGTCATGACTAAGTACCCTCTGCGAGACATCATTAGCAACAAGGATGCGAATGGGTGCATTGTTAAATGGGCAATGGAGCTATGCCCTTTCTCCCTGGAATTTGCAAGCCGTACTACAATCAAGTCTCAGGCACTTGTCGATTTCATCGTCGAGTGGACAGACTTAAGCACACCTGCCTCTTAGGGGCCCAATGAGTATTGGAAGATGTACTTCGACGGCTCTCTCAACATCGATGGCGTAGGAGCAGGAGTCCTTTTCGTATCACCATCCAAGGAGCAGATCCGGTACGTCCTCAGAATTCATTTCCTAGCATCTAATAACGCCGCCGAATACGAAGCATGCCTATATGGCTTGCGCATTATAGTCGAGCTCGGTGTCAAACATCTCTATGTCTATGGAGACTCATCTCTGGTCATCAACCAGCTCAACAAGGATTGGGACACAACTAGCGAAAAGATGGATGCATACTATAAATCGATCAGAAAGCTAGAAGGCAAGTTCTACGGCATCGAGTACACACATGTGGTCTGGGACAAAAATCAAGCAGTAGATGCGCTGTCAAAGTTAGGATCATCCCAAGCTAAAGTCCCACATGGCGTATTTGTTCAAGACTTGCTCACGCCTTCCATCGAAGAGGAAGATCCCATAGTCGACAAGCCTCCAGACCAGCTTTTGGTGGCTACGGTTCCGGTGTCAAACGCCATCAAACCACCTCCGACCACTAAGAAGCTTGACTGGAGAGTACCTTTCATCAAGTACCTGACAGATGGTAGCGGTTACACCGATCGAACAGAAAATGAACGCCTGATGCGGCGCAGTAAGTAGTATCTTCTCATCGATGGCAAATTGTGGCGCAAGAACGCAAAGGAGGAAATCTTGATGAAGTGTATAACCCAGGAGGATGGCAAACACCTCCTAGACCAAATCCACTCTGGCTCCTATGGCAACCACATGGCCTCAAGAATGCTGGTTGGCAAGGCTTTTTGAGCAGGGTTTTATTGGCCGTTAGCTGTAGCCGATGCAGAGAAGCTAGTCCGCCATTGTGAGGGTTGTTAGTTCTTCGCTAAGAGAATCCATATACTAGCACACGAGATTCAGACAATACCAGCCTCTTAGCCTTTTGCATGCTGGGGACTGGATATGATCGGGCCCTTCAAGCCGGCTCCTAGGAAATTTACATGTGTCTTTGTGCTGATTGACAAATTTTCTAAGTGGATAGAGTACATGCCTCTGGTACAGGCATCTTTAGAAAAAGCTATCATGTTCATCGACCAGGTCATCCACCGCTTCGGCATACCCAACAGCATCATCACTGATCTGGGTACTCAGTTCACCGGGAACGCTTTTTGGGACTTCTGCGATGAAAGGAGCATAGTGGTAAAATACGTCTCAGTGGCGCACCCTAGAGCTAATGGACAGGTCGAGTGGGCAAACGATATGATCTTAGATGCACTGAAGAAGAGGATGTACAGAGAAAACGACAAAGCCCCCAGAAGATGGCTCAAAGAGTTACCAGCCGTGGTCTGGGGCCTCAGAACCCAGCCCAGTCGCAATACCAGCATATCACCATACTTTATGGTTTACGGGGCTAAGGCAGTGCTCCCAGTAGATATAGCCTTCAGATCAGCACGGGTAGAGAACTTCGACGAAGACAAGGCCAATGAAGCAAGGGACCTAGAAGTGAATAGTGCAGAAGAGAAGCGGCTCGATTCTTGCATACGTACAGCCAAATACCTTGCTGTTTTGCGTCGGTACTACAACAAGAACATTAAGGAGCGATCCTTCATGGTCAGGGACCTGGTCCTGAAGTGGAAGACAAATTAGGCTGGTGTCCACAAACTCGCAACTCCATGGGAAGGGCCCTTCATGATCAAGGAAGTTACAAGACCAACGTCTTATAGGTTAGCTCATCTGGACGGTACAGATGTACCCAATTCATGGCACATCGACAAGCTTAGGCGTTTCTATGCTTAACTACTAAGATATGTACTCCCTTTGTACTTTCGATTTAATTCAATAAAGTTGTTATGATTTCTCCGACCACTCTAATGTGTCACTTCGAAGTCTACTGTTATTCTAACTCAACCAGTCAAAACCGACCACCATTCCTTCTTGGGTTTTTGGAGTAGGCCCTGTCTTCGGTTCTTCCCAACGCGTGCATGGGATCTGCTCTCTATGCTACGGGTGATCGGTAGGTCTCCTCTAGTTTGACTTGTCTGCGTCTACGTGTGCACAGGCTACGCACCTCACACTCCGACCACATGGCAAACCAGGGCCGTACAAACCTTTCAAGATAACGTGTCGATTAAACTGGTGCAACTAAACTGAATGCTAACATGTTCTCACTTAGTTACACCAACACAAGTTCCAAGCTTAAATACGTTTTCCAAAAAAATAAACAAGCTTATGCTGATATACAGTTACGTTATTACAAGCTTGCCTAAAAAGGTACAAGTTTATAATAACACAACTACATCCTTCTTCTACAGCTCTAGCCTATCCTGTTGGCTGGTCGGGGCATGCGGCACCTGCTGCTCGCTGCTCCTAACATCCTGCTCGAGTCTCAGGGACTCTTGTACTGGTCAAGCTAAAGAGGATGGCCCCACCGATGCCTGGCTGGTCGAGACCACAGGCTTCGCTGGTTGGCTCAAAACTGATGGTATTTCTAGCTGACTTGTTGATGGTGTACCCTGTATAGGTGTTGGTTAATGTCACCAATTATCTTTGAAGACAAGTCCAGCTGGGTCATCTGAAGCTCCTCAGCCTTGTCTGGATCTACCTCCTTTGGGTATCTAGCCTCCAGGCATTTGAGATCGATCAAGGGGTAGTGAGCACGCACCATGCTTAGCACATGTGCGCCTATGTACTCACCCGCCTCCTTCACGAACTCTTGGAACCATCCCCATGCCTTTCGGCACCTATCCACCAGACTGAGCTACGGCGTCCTTGGCACTTCCTCTGTAAGCGCTGGGTTGATAAGGTTGAGGACTAGCAAAATGCCCGTTGCCACCTCCTGGCACCGGTCTTTCCATGTGTTCCAATCCTCGGTGATCTCTTGGCACTGCGCCTTCTAGCCGTCACGATCTTTCATCATGGCTTCCAGATGCATCTTGGCATTGACTTTTAAAACTACAAACCGCACAAGCAATTAAACAATCATATCACGACTAGATAAAGCGGGCAACAAAAGTGAGCAAAGGGGCTTGGAAACCTTACTTTTTAGTTCCTCTTTCATCTTGGTCATGTGGTCCCGGAGCTGCGACTGGTCGTGCGCCAGTTTTCTATTGTACTCCTTCAGGCAATCACACTCCACGACCACACGATTGTTCTCCTCTTGGAGATGGACCACTTCGGCTTCTAAGCCTGCACTACAGCTGTTACTATTAATAACGCAACAACACTTGTCATGCACTCGTCGTGATAAAGTGACTACTTACTTGTTCTTTCCTGCTCTTTGTCATTGAGCTGGACGACCAGGTTTTGGTTCTGGGACTCTTGCTCCCTCCTCTCATGATTGGCGGCTTCAAGTTGGTGGCGCAAGCGTTCCACCTCTACCGTCAGCTCTTTATTGCTTGCAATGATCCCCTCGATCTGGTCGAAGCACTTCTTATGGTACCTTGCGGTCTTCATTAAGTCCTATGTGCAAAACACTAAGTAAGAAAGTTTGACTACACAGCAAGATCAGGTGATGAAGCAAAACATACCTGAACCTCCGTCACCAGTCATTTCGCTGCTCGTTCAACCTTCTTGGTCTCTTCGACCTCTAGGATTTCCTCATGAACAACCCATTGGTCGTTTCACCAGCGCGACACATATACATGTTGTCGCCTGTCCTGTGGATGGCCTAGGACCTCTTCTACTTCGTTCTCTTTGGCCTCTTCTTCAGGTATCGGTGCTGGTCCGGGGTTGGCAGCTTCTACGATAACTATGGCCTTCCCACGGGCTATAGCATCGACAAGCGTGTTCTATGCTCTCGACTCCGGCCGCTGCTCCCCGGTCTGACCTGTTATCCCTAGTGCTGAGGTGTCACCCTCCGTAGGGTTAGTGCTCGGAACACTTGTGCTTGGCTCGGCTATCCCCTCAACCACCTGCTTGGGGACTATTGTCTGGCCGCTTATATGCTGAAGTTCTAGTGGACTTTCTGCTATGGGTTCCTCCATGGCCGGCTGCTGGGCAGTCTTCTCTGACAATGATGGTGGAGCCACACCGCTCCCTGCTAGTTGGTCTGGATTTTCAATGGATGCTGACCTAATATGTCCGAGATAAGTTCAGAAGGCAACCGTAATCAATATAAATTGTAAGCTTACATCAAGGTTACAAATACTTACATGTTGGAAGCATGGAATGATGTGGCAAAGGAGCATCTCTTTGACCATGTTTGCTCCACGTGCTCTGCGGGTGACACCTGGTCTCCCTCTAAGACCAGCTTCGACGCTGGGGCTTGGTGCTCGACCCCTCCACCGCTTGTCCTCGGCGCTATAGTGGTATGCGATGTGAGTCCTAATGGCATGGAGGAGCCACCTTGCTCCGTCGACTCCAGTTGCCTCCTCCTCTTTCGAGGGACGAGTTGAAAGATGTCTGCATCCTCTGTGTCGTTGTCTGACAAAGTCAAGATCGCCTGACGACGCTTGCTGGTCGCCGGCTGCTTACTAGCAGCTCTGGTCGCTGCCTCCTCTCCAACTCTGAGCATGGCCCAGTCCATGTCCTCGCCCTCGATGTTGGTCTGGGTGGTCAGGTCAGCAACTTGCGGCCAATCTACACTAGGGGGTGGCGACACAAACACTGTTGCTCTATCCCGACCATTAACCTAGGAAACAAATAGGCGATCACACAGTAAGTTTCTACTACAATATGAGACTATGGGTACAAGACAAGATGAGTTACCTTTGGGGGAGGTTGGGTGAGCTTGAAAGAGTGCTCGATGGCGCTCAATCTAACAAAATTTGGATCAGCTAAGTTGAATAGCTCTCCAATTCTGGCTCTGACTTCGATCTTGTCAAGTGCCTCCTGCCTCGTCCTTGTTGGATCTGCGCTACCTTGGTACTCATAGTCGGGATGTACCCTCCTCTGGCAGGGCTGGATGTGTTTATTTTATCGACCCCTACGCTTTGACTGATTGCCAGAATTACTATTGTCCAAGGGTCACTTACATTTCTTATTAGAAATACAAGTGGGCACACTTGATAGGGAAAGAAATCTTTTTCTTTTTTCTTTAGAGCACCATGCATTCTTTGGACAACCGAAATCTTCAACTATAATCATGGTCTACTGCTCTCTGTTCTGACCAGAATGCTGGCATATTCGATTGGTCAATGTTAGTTTCAATCAGTTTGAGATAACATGAAGATGGATCGCATCAGTCAAAGGAGATCGAACGGCGTGTCGCAGCATAATACATGGTGCTCGAGGACTAGCTGTGGGGGTATTAACCCCTATACCCTTATGGCTAGGCTTGGGCTGGTCCAGATCAGGGGGTCCAGTCCACTAGAAGACGACGCATGGCCTGGCCAACCTGTTCGGAGTCCTGCACAAGGAGTCAAGGCAGATTTGGAGATCAAGCAAGATTCTGGTTAGTTAGAATAGGAATCCTTATCTGGACACCTATGACAATTGTAACTGGCTAGGATTAGTTTCCAGATCTATAACCCTGCCCCTCGAATTATATAAGGCGGGCAGGGGACCCCTCTAAAAAACATCTCTCATTGACATACAGCAATACAATCAGACGCAGGACGTAGGTATTACGCCTTTGCGGTGGCTGAACCTGGATAAAACCTCGTGTCTGTCTTGCGTTACCGTCTTGTTTGTGGCTTGCGCATCTGTCTGCTGACAATCTACTACCTTGGGCATACCCCTAGGTAGACTGCCGACCATATTTCGTCGACACCAGGCGAACACGATAGGACTCCCCACATGCCTCTGGGCATCAATAGTGTTGTGGGTGCCATCTTTCACCATACACGATGAACATGGTAAAACAACCCACATGCGTCTAACAACAACAGTGTTGTGGGCGCCTACCATCATCTTATACCCGACGGCGTGAGCAACAAGACTTAGTAGCATACATACTCTCTCTCTCTCTCTCTTGTAAGGCCGTCCCCTTCATCTATAAAAGGAGATGCACTCTCTCCCAACAAAAGGAGGCCATCAGTTCACTAACATCGATTCACCCTCTGCTAGCTTTAGACACTCTAAAGCTACGCAGAGCACATGCTCGAACACTTAGCACATAGCGGAGCTCCTATCACTCTTGGCCCTTCATACCAGAGTCCGACTGGACCTCTTGCACCCTCCATCTTACTCCCTTCCGTTTGTATCCCCACAACAAACTTCGAGCACCTGGGCTCAGGAATAAAGTCACCGACCGACTCAAACTAGACGTAGGGCACGTTGCCTAAATGAGTATAAATCCTATGTCATTGAGTGCTAGGCCACATCCGATCACAACGTACGACAAAACTACAAATATTTATATGTTGGTCACTTTCTGCACTGACACTAGAGCATCATAAAAACAGCCCAATGCTCTATCCCCCTTGTTCCATGTTACGAAAAAACATCTTTTAGTGTTTATTGAATATACCATTAGTCAAATTACACGATCATGGCTTTAGTTTGAGCACTAGCATCATACTACCCAATGCATAAACCCATAGGAATCAAGGTATAAGGTACAAAGTACTAGGAAATCCTTAGTGGTAATCAAGGTAGACACATGCAACATGAGTTAAATGATTAAAGGTGTATAGGACAACAAGGAAGATCCCATGCTATACTTGCCTTAAACTCAGATCCTTCTTCTATTGAATTGTAACCTCCAAATGACTTCTTCTGGATCACCAACTTCTTTTATATCACCAACGCAAAGATCACTGACTGCACATGATCATAAAGCACCACATAAGCATCCATGCAATTATACATGAAGCAAACAATAGATCTAAATTAGAACAGTACACCAAACATAACATCAAGATGAAAAGTTTGTAAAATGAATCTACATCTCGCTATGAACACAGAGACGTGAAAAGCACTATAATCGAAGCTATAAAGAAAAAGTTATGAATTAAACAAGATTTCCTTTAATAAAATAATAGATTAAATCTAACCTCAAATTTCAAAAGTTGAAAATATGTTTAACATTACCTTAAACATGTAGATTACTCAATTATGAATCTAACGCAACTTGAAATGGTCAAAACAGAGTTAAAACAGAGATTTTATGGCCTAAATAAAACTAATGGCAAAACTGTAAATAAATGGATCTTCTATTTCAAATTAAAATACATAACAATTGGAATTTTGAATCTGAAGTGGACTGCGGGTTCGAATATGGAAAAGTGCAAGGGCTCTTTTGCAAATAAATGTGGGAAGGGGTACAGGTTAATCTCAACCGTTGGATCGAGATTGGATGGCTGAGATTAGAAGACGAGGAGGGAGAGAGAAGGCACGGCCGGTAGGAACAGGGAATCGGCGCGGCGAACACTTCACTGGAGATCGTGAAAACAGCCCTAGAGGCCACGGGAGAGCAAACCGGAAGCACGGGGAGAAAGAGAGGAAGATGCCAAACTCGACTAGGCAGCTTACCGAGGCGCGGAGCGGACAGAGGCGACGCAGTGCTCGGCGGGGCGACGGTGGACGGCGGCGCTAGGGTTTGCGGTGGCTACGAGCTCGATTTGAGGCAGCGGCTGACACAAGGGCGGGATAGGGATGCGGCATGATGCGGGGCGCCTGGTATTTATGGCTGGGAGCATCTTGGGAAGCATGGCAAAGGGAAGAGGCGTGGCAGCGGCGGAGAGTCCGGCTCGGTCTGGAGGTAGGAGACGGCGGCATAGCTGACACACGGGCCTGGGATGGCAGCGAGGGAGAGTGCGGGGCCGGTTCGTCAGCAAAAGAGAGGGGAGAGGAGGCGGGGATGCGCGGGCACGTGGCTTTGCTGCTGGGCTGCTTGCTGAGGGCAGAGCTGGGCCAATGCGAGGGAGCGGGGTAGGCCAAGTGTGGTGGAGCTAGGCTTGCTGAGCCAAGAACAGAGAGAGGAGGAAAAGAATTTCTTTTTTTATTTTCTTAAACACATTTTTAAATCCAAATTTAATTCAAATTCAAATCCTTTCGAAGTTTTGATCAAACCCAATCATCACAAATAAATATGCAGCAGCATGTATGCACAAAAATATTGCTAAGCCTTATGATAAATTTTAATTTAATATAAAATTTTATTTTCCTATGTTTTCATGAGTACAAAAATTCAAAACTAATTCCATTTACATCTATTTAAAAAGGAGCAAATTTTAGGGTGTTAGAGCTGGTAGCTTAGAATAGCAAGCTACACAGTTCACAGCCATGAGGTTTGCAAAAGACAGAGTCGATCATCATAGTGGCAAGTTCCCTTGATGCTTAACATCTCACATCGATCAGCAGTTGAGCAAATACACATAGAAAAGCTAGGTGCAACCAATAGAGGTAAAAGAGATGTGGCCTTCCTCTTTAGGTGATTAGGTATCATGGACAGGTCTGTAAATGAAAAAATATGGCATAAGTGCATAGATTATGATAGGGCAATAAAGTTACGAGCTATTGGAACATCTAGATCATAACTCTAAGCAATAAATCTGTCATGTAATTGCTCTCCCCTCTTTTGGAGTTTTGGTGATTAAGTATTTTCTCAAAATCATTACTTACCAAGTAAATAAATGTTCATGATCCTGCACCTACATGATCTGCTTACATGTCTTGGTAGCAAATGAAAATAAGTAAATAGTGAATAGCACAACTAAAGAAGAAAAAAATAAAATTAGAAAATGATTAATATACTAAGCTTTGCCTTGCAGATTTGAATTACATCTTAACATTAGCACACTAGTAAATAGTCATATTGCAATCTGTAGGTATAGTGTTATAGGTGCCATAGAAACACAAACTACATCTGACTACTTATTAGGGGATCAGAACTACAGATTAAATTGTTCTTTTTTCAATCCGAACAAAAGAACATCTGTTGTTGTGTTATTTTAACTTATTGTTGAAGTAAACATGCCTATGAGAAGTATCTTTGTAGTCATGAAATCTATGCATATGAGAAGTAGTTGTGTAGTTATGAAATCTTGACAACTTTTGCACCAGCATTGCGAGCAGATAAAACCTGTGAATGCTATAAAGCAAATATGCCAAAGAACAAAAATATGGTCGCATAACTCCGAAGTGTTTTACCAGAATTTGATGGAAGTTCACACATCGAGTGATACATACTTAAACTGGTGTCGGCACTCCTGGAATATACAGAACAATTACTTTCTTTAAGAAATGAAGTATATCATGAAACAAACATCCCTTCATGGTGTGCTGCAGAAGCACAATGCACAACAATATAAAACCAACTATTTCACAAGTTACATGACATGGGCGGAACCAGCAAAGGACTTGATAAATTTTTAAACAAAAATCCAAGTTGGTCGCATACACTTGTTTGCAAGTAAATCAGATCTAAATACAAATCCTCCAGGACCAAGCGTATGATCAATGTCAATAAAGAGCACAACAAAACAATGGGTGTAATATACATGATAAGTGATTGCAGAATTGCATAGCTGAATTATTGTCATAACTAACATGGGCAAAGCTGTTAATACGACAAACAAGAGAGCAATGACTATATGGCATTATTGTGGATTCCACTCTCAACGAGTAACATTTCAATAGTGTAGCACTCTCATCTACTAATTTTAATTTTAACTTAGGAATTGTCATGAAATCTTACCACTTCTCTAAACCCCCTCTCCCCACTACATTCACTTGCTCCCACTACTACATGAATCAACTAAGAAACTACATTCACTTGCTCCCACTGCTGCCTGAATCAACTAAGAAACGGATAAGAAATCAGGGAGTCTGTGAATTGACGAATCCCCAAACCAAACCAATTCACAGAACCTGATGAGTGGGATGAACCCGCTGCAGCTCACTGTTGCCTACAGAGTCCACCACTCCAGCGTGTGTCAGAGTGCTCAATGCAGCTGCTAAATGGCTGAGATCTGCGAGCCACCCTAGCTAGACGCCGCCTCCTCTCCGATCTCTGCTCCCACATGATGAGGAACTCGCAGATCCGGTGGAAGCAGGAACGCTCCAACATGATGGCCGGGGAGCTAGCAGATCCGGTGGGAGCGACGAAGCTATTGGTCTTCATGTGTTTGGACTGTCTTAGCCCATGGGGCGAGATGGAGCCGTCGAGGGCTCGAGTTCCACGGCACCACACTCCTCCCTTCACAGATCGGGGCGTGAATCGAGGCGACTACACCAGATCCGGAGGCGGAGGAGCTCACCTTGTCTTGATAAAGCAACATTCTGCTCGTGCCGGCATGGAGGCTATGCGAGGAGGAGAGGGAGAGGTGGGGAGAGGCATGGAGGCGGCACGCCGAGGAGAGGGTATGGAGGCGGCATGCCGAGGAGAGGGTATGGAGGCGCCGGCGGCGACGATAAGGAGGGAGAGAGGAAAGGGAGACCGAGAAACAGACGAGAGAGATGCCACCGACCCGTAGATCTATGCCGTCGGCATGAGCAGAGGGGTGAGGAGGTCCTCGCAAATCCGTGCGCTGCCCCGTCACCGCGAGGGGATGGGAGGTCCCCGCAGATCCATGAGATCCTCCGTCACTGCAAGTGGAGGCGAGAAGAGGGAAGAGATGAGGGAAGCTAGGGTTTCAGCCGACACCCAGCCCATGCGGGAGCGAGGCCGATGAACATCGGGAGATCTGGACCACGGGTTGGTTTCTGAAAATCTAGAGGGTTTTTTTGCAAAAGATGTAGCGCGACGCGACGTTTCGACACGCAAATGCGCCACCAATGCCCCGAATTCTGTGGTGCTCGCAGAACTCAGTGGGTTTTAATCAACCCCAATAGGAGACCTTGTATATATGCTTTTGTAAGAAAAAAAGGGGTGTGCGTTGAATGATTGCACATCTGTGTTACCATATACATCAGTTTTCAGTATCATGCTCGTTCCGGTGTTGTCAGATGAGCCCCTTGCCATCGTCTTCCTCCTCAGAGGCGACCTCGCCGGGGGCAGCTTCATCAGACTCAGAGCCGCCGGCACCAGAATTGTACCACCTCGCACACAATAGGTAGCAGAAGAAGTTGAGCACGCTGAGCGCGGCGAGCACCCAGTAGAACAGGTCGAGCCTGTCCTTGTTAAGGTCATTGTCGCCGAGCCAGCCACGGCGGCCGCCCCTCGCCGTGATCCTGTTCACCAGCGAGACGAGCACGGAGCTGAGGAAGAACCCGAACGAGAAGGAGCAGTAGAAGAAGGCCATGAAGAAGGCCTGCATCTGCATCGCCCCGGCGGCCGCCGCCTGCTTGTAGAAGAACTCCATGAGCCCCACGTTGGTGAACAGCTCCGACACGCCGAAGACGAAGAACTGCGGCACGAGCCAGAGCACGGACAGCTGGTGTCCTCCTCCGGACGACACGGCGGCGTCCCGGCGCCTGTGCTCGACGGCCGCGGCGGAGGCCATGGACAGCGCGACGAGGCAGAGGCCGACGCCGATGCGCTGGAGGGGGGTGATCCCGGACCGCGTGCCCGTGAGCCTCCGCGTGAGCGGCACGAGGAGGAGCTCGTAGGCCGGGACGAGCGCCAGCAGCATGGCGTAGGGGATGGCCTGCAGCGACGCCGGCGGGATGCGGAAGGAGGAGGAGGAGCCCGGCGCCAGCCTGGTGTCCATGACGCTGCCCTGCTGCACCGAGAACGTCTGCAGCTGCGCGAGCACGGTGTTGGTGACGACAGTGCACGCCACGATGGGCAGAACGGCCAGGAGTGTCTTGGTCTGCTGCACCTCGGCCGCCGTGCAGAGCCGCCACTCGCTCTCTGGCACCGTGTCCGCCGCGTCCCTGATGCACGCCTTGTCCAAGAACCTGCCAAAGTTTTCATTTTTTTTTTCTCTCACTTTGGTCAGGTCAGGTGTCTGAATACTGAACGTGGATGGTGCACAAGCTAGATGTTGACCTGAACTTGTTGGCGTGGCGGAAGTCGCTGCCGTCGACGACCGCCGGATCTCCGGCTGCAGTGTGGGCAGGATTGGAGGAGCCGGAAGGGCAGATTTGCTTCCTCTTGCTGAACGCAGCGACGAAAACCTGACGAATTTTATAATTGCAGTCAGGCAACCGTATTTGGCAATGAGTGGAACATGTGTATGAACTTGCATTGGAGGGTTTTGTGAATCAAGTTCTTTTCTTCTCACCCTTGCAATGGGTGTAAAGATGACGCTGCCCCGGGGAGGCTTGTTCCGGTACAACACCGCGCCGGAGACGAGGGTGACGAGCCCGGCGCCCAAGGCGGCAGCGGCGAGGCCGAAGCCGATGGCCATCCCGAAGCGCGTCTGCGCCCAGACCACGGCCGTGAGCGCGACGACCTCGGCGACGCAGTAGCCGAAGTAGGAGAGGTTGAAGTAGGTGGAGAGCCTCTTGCTGGCGTCCTTCTCCACCGCGCCGCCGAACTGGTCGCCGCCGTACGTCGTCATGTTGGGCATCACGCAGCCGGTGCCGAGCGCCACCAGGTACAGCGCCACGAAGAAGATGGCGGCCTTGAACCCGCTGGCCCGCTCGCAGCTGCCGGCCATGGTCAGCATGTTACACGGCGGCGACTTGAGCTGTGGCAGATGTGCTTGTACCGCCAGTAATACCAGGCCCTGGTAAAACACACGACAAAAAATGGGCTTTATCACTTCGCATTGCCAAAATTTTGCAACCATTATTAGAGTACTGCAAAACAGATGAGGTCCTTTTCTGCTCTGATACTCCGTTTAGTTTCGAAATTTTTTGGTTTTTGGCTACTGTAGCACTTTCGTTTTTATTTGGCAAAAATTGTCTAATTATAGACTATTTAGACTTAAAAGATTCGTCTCACGATTTCTCAACTAACTGTGTAATTAGTTTTTTTTTCGTCTACATTTAGTACTCCATATATGTGCCACAAGATTCGATGTGACGAGTACTACGCAAAAAATTTTGGTTTTTAGATGGAACTAAACGGGCCTGAATATATATCCTGATCGAGAGGACAGCAAATACTCATGAATCTGCAACAGTTCTTCCAAAGATCCTAAATTCCTATGACCGTGATAGATTCTTCGTAGCCGGGGAAAAGTTCAAAGGCAAAAGTTCAAATTATTAGGTAGATCGCCATAAATAAAATATGAGATATGAGATCCAATGGAAAACCCTACCACCGTACCGGTCATCCAGTACGGCCCACCCACCTCACAAGTCACAGCTCAAACAATAGCACGGTATCACCGGTCCTACCCTACCCACCACAGGCCACAGTGAATGAACTGTACCCAGTAGCTAAAAAAATCTTGGGAAAATGCAGCATACTCTACGGCACATCAGCTTGTTCACTTGTTGGTTTCAGCCAGTCTAAACTAGCTAGCCAATAATATTTTTCTCTCATACCAAACCAGTACCAGCCAGCTCAAACCAACCGGAACTTAAATGTGTTGCGTGTTTGGATGAAGGCACGTACTCCTTCGTCCTCCCGTTAAAATAAAATTGAACGGTTTTAAGTTTAATGAAGTCTATATAAAACGTTGTTAACATTTCTTATACTGAATTAGCATTCTTAAATTAATTGTAAAATACATTTTAGTATATTTGTTTAAATTTATAACTGTTAGTAATATTTTTCTAAAAACTTCGATAAGCTTGTCTCGGTCCAAATTCAGAATTGCATCTTTGTGGGCAGAGATAGTAGAATTGCTCAACTTCATTTCAGTAGTATGGATCTGTAATTTAATATTATTATGGTCTGAAACTATGGAAATAATTATAAAAAAAAATTATTTCACGTGTTGTTCAACTTGTTCGGCTGATGGTTTCTACGGCTGATAAGTCGGCTAAAGCTGATTTATTATGAGAAAAAAAAACACCGTGCTATGGCTAATAAGGCAGGTTGATAAGTTCAAGCGAACAATTAAAACGATGTCATCTAATTTGTCTCCCCTCAAAATCTGAATTTGAAATTCAGCTTGTGGTTGGAGAACAGAAACAAAAAAAAAACTATCTCATTTGACATACAGCCTGGTGGTGTTGGTTTGGTGCGAGAGAAAATACTGTACCATGGCTGATAAGTCATGACTAAAATCAACAAGCAAACAGGCTTATAGATGAACTGGAACAATCAAAATAGTTTGAGTAGATAAAGTGGATTATTGCGCGCTTACTGTAGTAGATAGATTTTTTTTTTTGGAAAATTAGAAGTGCATCTCAATGATGCAACGATTTGGCTCCAGCGATGAAAACTAGGCCTTGTGTAGTTCCACTTTATTTTGCCAAATTTTTTAAGATTTTCTGTCACATCGAATCTTTAGACACATGCATGAAGCATTAAATATAAATAAAAAATAAAACTAATTACACAGTTTAGACGAAATCCACGAAATAAATCTTTTAAGTCTAATTAGACTATGATTGGACACTAATTACTAAATAACAACGAGAAACGCTACAGTTGCATTTTGCAAAAAAAAAAAATTCGGATCTAAACTTGGCCCTATTATTACTACCGCCGAACAGGTCAATGATACCAACATATCCTTTTAGCCCCAGGGCCCCCAGCATGGAAAACATCAATGCCATCCGCCAAACCAGTCAGTACCCACACGCAAAAGCTAGCCAACAGGCACACAATGACACAACACACTGGTTGCAAAAACTTTTGCAGGACAGCAGGAGAGGGAAGGGCCGAAGGGGGTTGCCAGATCCAGAATTCCAGATGAACCACACACCTCGTGAATCCCAATGTTCCTGTCGGAATCCCGTTCAGCCGATTTGAACTGCAGACGAATCTTTTGCCCAAAGGAAAAAAGCATTTGCTAATTATGAATTAATTAGGTTTAATAGATTCGTCTCACTAGCTAGTCTACTCTTTCTATGTAATTAGTTTTATAATTAGTTCATATTTAGTTCTCATAGCTACTAAACTTTAACCCTGGTCCAGACACAGCCCCTCTCTCTCTAAGGAAAAGAACTGGAGATCTCTTTGCACTGAAGACTGAACTGAGCACTCATTTGAAGGAGAAGGATTGGTGCTTCTTTTTTTCTTGATGTGATTAAAGAAGAGGAGAAGGATTGGTGCTGATGGATCCAAACTCCCAAAAATGCTCAACTCGCCCTCCCGGTCCCCGCACTTGCTTTCGTGCAAACTACTGTAGTGAAAACTATAGTCTGGTCATCTGGTGGTATCCTGGTATCCTGTTCAGCAGTGTGCAAGCAAGCATGTGAGCGGCTGCGAGCTCGTTGCTGCAACCAGCGACTTTTGGGTTTTTTTTTTGTGTGTCTGTGTGTGTTTAAAAAAAAATGGAAGCTTTGTCGGTCATGGTGATGGGCGTCTTTTCCGGCCCATGCATCCATCATCCATGCCCATGACCCTACCATGTTCTCATGTTTCAGTTCATATCCCTTGCCACGAACATGAAAAGGCGGGTCAAAAACAAAGGAGCAAAAAAGAGCAGCTGGCTGGCTGGTCCATGTCGTCCAGTCCGCGTGAGAGTGATGCAACAATAGGAATAGGATAGGAGTACGACTACTACTGTCCAATCCATCAACGACGAAGAAGGAGAGGGACGACGAGAAGGAAGGAAGGAGAAGGACCACTAGTGTTGAGAGGAGGTAAAGAGGAGGATGTAGTAGTACTGCACCGCGAGCTCGACGGCGGCGAACGGTAGCAGCGTCCGGAAGCAGCCGGCGTAGGAGTCGGAGAGGAAGCCGCCGAGCGGGGAGAGGATGAAGACGGTGCCGACGAAGTTGGTCACCACGTTGGCGGCCTGCGACAGCGGGAAGTGCAGCTCCCCGAAGACGAAGGTGATCAGGTTGCTCCCCACCGCCGCCAGCGCCATCGTCTGCGACGCCTGGAACACTGCATATGCATGGAGAGATGCAAGAGTATATCGCATTGGTACGGTCGGTCGGTCGTCGGCGAGAGGAGCAAGCAAGAGCCAGCAGAAACGGACCTAGGATGAAGACGGCGGCGCGCATGCCGCCGTGGCGCTGCCGGCACGGGCGGCCGCGCCAGTCGACGGAGCTCTCGGGCGCCTGCAGGGATCTCTCTGCGTCGTCCATGGTTGCTCTGCTCTGCTACACACACCCTCCCTCTGTGGGTCTCTCTCTCCCCTCCCTTCCTGGAGCCGGAGGAGCGAGTTGACTAGACTGCAAATCTGCAATTGGAGTTGGATTGGGAACCCAAGCTGGCGCGGGCTAAATATATGCAACGCAACCGCGGAACAGCCAAGGCGGCGTGGCGTGCGGTGTGGATGTGGACTCGTACAGTACACACCGGCGGCCACGGCCCACGACCAAGCAAGCACTAGCAGAGCACGGCACGCGTCGGCCGTCAGAGAGAGTCAGGTAGCAGTTGAGCACAGTGCGCGCGTGTTCCGGCGTTTCGTCGTCTGGCCCCGCGCTCCACAAGTCTCCACCCTGACCACCAGCACCACCCAGCACAAAGCCCGACCTGTTCGCTTGAGCGAACGGTTTTTTTTCTCTCCCACCGAATCCGCGAACGGTACTTTCAAGCATTCTTTTCACATTGCGACTGTTTACTTTGCCAGCATTGGGCTTTGGGACTGACAGACTGGTTAAAATAGTGTCCTCTGCCTTGCATTTTGTCATCGATGAGAAAAAGTAACCCCTCCTCCCTCTGTCCATGGAAGTACAATTAGTGTGTAATTAATCTACCGCACGTTCCTGCATTCCCCCATCAAAGAAATAATATATACAGTAGTACTGTGGTGCCATGCGGCCACATCGGCTAATTTCCCGTCCTCTTTTGTTTCTATATACTTATCGAGTACTTCTAGTAACTTTTTCCATGCAGATGCACATAGAAGAGGGTCACTAGTACTAGTAATCTTTCGGCCATGTTTAGTTCCTTCAAAATCCAGAATTTGACACTATATAAAAAGAAGAT
The DNA here is from genome assembly GCF_019320115.1 of Miscanthus floridulus. NCBI lineage: Eukaryota > Viridiplantae > Streptophyta > Magnoliopsida > Poales > Poaceae > Miscanthus > Miscanthus floridulus. Next base: position 30,854,379 of record NC_089592.1, on the reverse strand, counting down.
TCCTCATCACATCAAATTTGCGGTACATGCATGGAGTACTAAATGTTGACGAAATCAAAAACTAATTGCACAGTTTGGTTGTACTTTGCGAGACGAACATTTTAAGCCTAATTAGTCAACGATTGAACAATTATTACCAAATAAAAACAAAACGCTACAGTAGCTACAGTGCACCAACTGAATTCGGCGGCGCCGATTCAGTGGCCATCTAAACACGGCCTTCATCTCACGACTCCACCGATGGTGATCTGTTTTAAGAAGCACCGATAGGTGAAACCCTTTGGACCAGGCAATCGTGCCCGTCTCTCTTTTCCCCACGTGACGTCCCTCTCTGTCAGCGCCAACCTACGTCCTCTTGGGTTGCGGAGGACGGGAGGAGCGGTGACATTAATTTATATATTAGGTTTGTACACGTGCGTTGCTACAGGATAGTTAATATTTTATATTAAAAATACATAAATTGTACGATAAAATAATAATATTATAAAATTAAATACCAATATTAAAATAACATTTATTTCACCGTGCTAACGCTACGGTTATATTAAGTCAAAAATTAATTCTATCAAATTTGAAGTACTCTCTTAAAGATTCAATCAAAACATATTTCTGTGGCTTCAAAAAATTGAAGTGATGCATGTTCAAAAAAACATAGATGTACTTTTGTCATAAAAGTTAGAACTCAATCTCGTTTTATAAAAAATTCATATAAAATGACAAAAATCACTGAATTTATTATTCTCGTATTTTTTTTAAAAAAAATTTGAGGTAATCCCAACTCTTGAAACAAAAGACATCTTTGGGATATGGATGCATCTCTTTTTTTTTTTGAGCAATCGAAATACAGCTTTTTTGGGTTCTCATGGTTTGCACCACATATTCCCTCCCCCACCTGCTTGTACAAAAGACATTGTCCATGTACATAAGATTGCAAAAGATCAATATGAATGTAAAGCAACCCAATGTACCAACAACAACAATTTTAACCATGACACCGGATCACATGTATATGAAAGGTTCCGCTGGTAGACTCTTTAGTCGTCCTTGAACACAGAATCTAGATGTCACCTCTCAATCGCAATTGTAAAACCAATGAACCAGACATGATCTCACAATGCCAACTACATCAGAGTACAATTATCATCATCATATTTTATGGCCCATGTTTCCAAGAATTCGCTCCACTGCAGCATGAACATTTCTAGCGGTAGCGGCCAAGGCTCGGATGTTCTCTCGTGTGTCAAGAAACCCATTTCATGGAGCTTCGCTAATTGTGTTGCATACAGTTCTTCTGTGGCAGCACTGCAAATTTTGACATTACTTTGTTGATGAGAAGACTTCAAAAAATCACCCAGAAAAGCTTCAAGAGATCATACAACAATTTGTCTATCCTCTCCTAAATCAATAAAATTGCATGGACATAGTTAATAAAAGCCCAAGATATTTTTAATGTCATTGGTAACAAAGGCAAATAGATCAACAAATATGCACCGCAGTGAAAAAAAGGAAACATTGAAATACAGAAGTGTATTGTAGAGGAAGAAAGCAGCCCCCACCTTGGTGAGGAAAGCATGGTATGTTAATGCACAATAGAAAATAATATCTCCGCCAACTTTGTATGGCTCTTTATGTAGGATTGGAAAAGGTTACCTCATCAGTAAGCTTCGGTTGAATAAGGTTCTTCGCATAATGAATATATTTCTTTAGAAAATTGACAATTAGCCTGTCTTGCTTGGCTTTCTTGCCTCTTCTATCCTGACCATGGAGCAATACTCAACAAGAAATGGCTGCATTAGCATAACCGTCATCTTCTTCAGCATATCCCTCTTTATAAAGATACCTCTTGATCCTACAGTTTATGAGGTTGTCTTTTATTAAGCAGATGAAAAAGAATGGAAGAATTAAAAACAAATATATTCGACTGTAAAACAGCAAAGCTACCTCCATCATCAGTGCAATATCTATGAATTCGTGCAGCGTGTTCTGAAATTTGCCGACCAATCTCAGGATCCATTTGATCAAGAATACTAATGGAACTATGCAAACTTATAGAATATGGCAGAGTAATAAACATTCATCTTAAGAAAATAGGATACACATTTCACAACATATTATCTGGAGCTGGATCGTTAGCAACATATGCAAGCAGGTTTGGACAAGGTTCTAGCTTCTAACTTGTTTACTACACATGAAAACCAGCTATGCAAATGACAGGATTCCGGGTCAGTAAAGAAAGAAAGAAAAGAAATTGATGATATGCCTCGTTTCCTTTTGCAGAGATAGTGATCCTTTTCAGGTGAGATTCAAGGAATTCCTCCTAAAAGTAATCAGCTAGTAGCGAAATTGCTTGAGAATGGAGATCCCCTACCACCCTCTGCACCAAGTTTCATATGCCCATATCAACCGCAGGAGAAACACTGAAGATGACGACAAGAAGCAAATAATTTAATCCAACAAGCAGGGCCGGGGAGAATCGAACCTTTGAGCAACAGCTCAAGGTCGTCGGACTGTTGGCAGGCGGACAACAGCCTCTGTGCTCCGCCGCTAACCTGCGCGTTGACGTCACAGTGGTTGTTGACGTGTGCTCGCTCCTGCGTTGCGCCCGCTGCCTCCGAGTCCTCATCGACAAACCAAGTGCCGGATCCACTCCTCCCTTCGCAGCATCCGATCGTACTTCGCCAGATCCGGATGCTCCTTCGCCTCCGCCGGAGAGGGAGATCCCATCCTTGATGACTGATGTGGGGCCGCCCATGGTGTGGAGGACAGGAGGTGGAGGTGGAGTAGGCCTCGAGTGGAGGTATCGCCGCGCGCCCGCGCCCGCGTGGCCACGGCGGAGGAAGACGAAGAGGTGGATCGCGTTGCTCGTTTCGTGAGGTGAGGGACGCCGAAGAAAGATCGGTGTTGGATTTTTTTCTAGCAAAATAGAGGACGGCGGGCGAGGGCGAGGAGGAGGCGCCTCCACTGCTGGGTCGCTGCTCCGCCTTCGCCGTCTGCTTTTGTTTCACGCACGCGGGGCAAGCTGCGGAGCTGGGGCGGCGTACGCGGGCGGACGACGGTTCTGCGGGACAGAGAGATAGCACGCGGGGCGGGGCGAATCATGCGAGGTCGTCCGTCGCGCCTAGTCCAGGCCGCATGGGCGCGTGGCAGAGGAAGCCGAGGGAAGCGGCGGAGGCGTCGGGATTTGTTTCGCACGAAGGGAGCTAGGCGAGCGATGATTTGTTTCGCACCTCTGTCAACGATTCTCTTATGAATATTTTTTCTACGTGTGGTGTCGCCTGCCTAATACAATTATTTTGTAAAATATTTAGCAAAAACAAGATTTAATGACAATTTTGTAATAATTTGAGTGAAATTTATGAGGAGCAAGTAGAAGCTGCATTTTTTGAGCTCCAACTGCTCTGGGTTCCTTGCAATGAGCCGTTTTTTTAAAGGTAATTCATGGTACAGGGCATCTATCCGTGATACTCGTCTGGACGCAGGTGCGCGGCTCCGCAGGAGTGGGCCCCATCTCACTCAGAAACAGGAAAAACAAATCCCCACTCGTTCATCCTTATTCGCCCGACACCCGACGCAGTAGTGTGACCACTCATTCATCCACGTCTCTTCCCCCACCGCGCGCTCGTCGGCTGCCGCGTCATATACTCCCCCCCACGCCCCACGCCCCACGCCCGTCCTAGTCACTTGTGCCGCTCGCTCCCTCTTCGTTCATCCATCCGTCTCCCATCGCCGTCGCGCGCACTGTTGACCCGCCAAGGCCGCTGTGGCGCACGTGTCGCGACGCCTCATGTCTTCTCCGGCCGAGCTAAGAGCACCCATAAGCGTGGGCGGCGCTGGTGGTGCTCGTGTGCTGCGGCTCGCCGCCGGCTCCCACCCCGACGGCCGGAATTGACCAACCCGTCCTTCCCCCCTACGTTGTATATGTATGTTTCAAGTGTTTCAGGCGTTTCAGATGTATATTGCAATTGTTCATCTTGATGTTGCAAAAGTAGATTAGGCGATGTTGCGTATGTTGCATATGTTGCAAGTGTTTCAGAGACATGTTGCAAGTGTTTGCTCAAAATGTTTCATCTCTTTTCCAGATGTATGTTGCAATCGTTTTTTATCTGGATGTTGTATATGTTGCAACAATATGTTTCAAATGTTTCAGCTGTTTTAGTCTGATGTTACAGCAGGTGGTTTCATGTTGCAAGTTGCAAGTGTTTTTATTTTGAATTTTTCGTGTGTTTCATACACATGTTGCAAGAGCATGTTCCAAATGTTTCATCTGTTTTTTTCTTTAAACTATTTCATTTGTTTATATTCTTATGTTGCATTCATGTTGCAAGTGTTTTATGTTGTTCGTTTGGGGACGAACCGAGGGCCGGTGGACAGGGCACGTGGCACGCCAAGGGGCCGACGGACAGGCGGGGGTGCTGGGTGCCGGCGACAGGGGTGCTACCGGTCGGGACGCGCTGGGGGCGTGATTGTCCTTAGCCGCTCATCCCGGCTCCTGTGTGTCACCCGCGTGGAGAGTCGGAGAGAGGGAAGGGAGTCCGGGAAGGACTGGGATCGGTGGACTGTAGAGACAGGGGCGGAGCGCACTTATGGGGTGTGCGCGAAGGCGGACGGGGGGGGGGGGGGGGGGGCGGGGTTGGGTTGCATGGGTGTCTAGACGCGCGCCTCCGTCTAGACGTCTGGACGCTAGCCACGCCCTTTTTTTATGGCAGTTTGGTAAGACTCCACGGCAACCATTGCAAGAAGTCAGAGATGAAAAGTCATACCAAAGAAACTCTAAATCTACTTCAACCTTACATGACCTGCCTTTGTCAGCCTTGTGGATCTATGACTCGCGGGCTTTCTTCAGGCGAAAAATAGAAAGGTTCATCCATAAAATCATCTATGTTAGCATCGTCTGTCCTCCATTATCCTTGCATGTTCGCTTGCTCGTAAACAATCGTAAATTTTCAGCCGGGAACAGTGTTTTTCTCTCACACAAAACCAACCAGCAGTAAATAATCCACGATCGTTTACGGCCTCCCAAACAGGCTGACACCACTGCCACACTCGCTCATGCCCAACGGTGCTACCGACCTTACCATGGCCTTCGTCGACATTGACGCTGTCATGATGTAGCTACCTAGCTATATATCGAATGTCTAGTGGAGAGCCTTAATTGGCCTGCAAATACCAAAATTTAAAGAGTGGAAGCTAAGGAAATGCAAATTTCAAATTAAAGAGCGAGGGTCAAAAGGAGGTCAGTAATTCTCATGGCACATAGAGAATCAATATAAGCTTTAGGGCAATTTCCAATGGTTTTGCCATCTATTCTCTGTATATATCTGCATTTGAGGGCTATATCTGAATTAGATTAGGGGACAAAAGAAAAGTATGGCACTCAATCGTTTGCCTCATCTGTGCACTCCTATCTTTCCTTTTTATCTTCTGTTCTATAGTAACACTATCTATTTTGGCACCACAACATTTTGAGTATAAATCTTTGGTTGCATAACATTCAACAGCAATTCATAATTAGATATGTAGATGTCATAGTTCGAATTTAAATTGAAATTTTCACATGTCATATTTTTTAAACATTAAATAGAGGCAATATTGGTCTTCGATTATTGCATTAATTGCAAAAAATATAACAATATGCCCTATTTAAATATTTTGATTCTATATTTAACAGTGAAATACATTTTTTCTGACAAAAAGTATGCTGCTACAGAAAATTGCATTGATGGAAGACGCTTTAGGCCCCTTTGGAACGCACAAAATATTCATGTTTCCTATATTTTTCTATGAAAATGAAATAAATCCTGTGAAATTTCTATATGATTCTTGTGAAGTTCTTGCGTTCTAATGGGGGCCTTAAACTTACACCAAATTTGAGAGAAAGACGGGGGAGATGGGTGATCAGGGGACGGAGTTGCACGCTCGAGCGTGTTGGATAGATTGTTGTTCAGGTGCCTGAATTTTAAGATGATTGCAGGCAACACTCTTGTACAACCAACTAATACAAGTAAATTGTTACTTTTGTGATTTGTTATTTGTCTTTATATTATAATGTATCAAATTTCTGTCCTTGTCTAACTATAGAAGTAATTGTTAATTCTCTTTGTGCCAACACAAATAAGATTTTGTCGGGTTTAGGGTTTTGTCTAACGAGCCTTTTATTCTTGGACCCCAAAATTGTAGATTATGGCTACATAAATTACAACTAACTAAAACTACAATTTTAGGGGAAAAATATGCAATATCGTTTGCCTGAAAGGAAGCTAAAATTTAGGCACCTAGATTTTAGCAAGTCTCATTATTGTTTGTATAAATATGGGAAAAAATGAGGTGTTTGAAGGCTCCCCTTGAGTATAGGCCTTGCTAGCGCTCGGATGTCCTGACGGACGGGGCGTCTGAACGCTCGCGCTTGCAATCATTTTTTCATGCCGTTTCACGCGCCTATGTGGGGCCCACGCCGTCGCGAATATCACCAGCTTCGAGAAGAGAGGGAGAAGGTGACGGATGCCCAGCCGGCACTGGGAAGGAGGATAGGACACCAAGACGAGGCAACAGAAGGCGAGAAGGGAGATGCAACACCCGATCTACTTTTGAAATATTCAGAAGCAACATTTGCAACATACGTCTGACGGCACATGAAACACTTGAAGCATACATCTGAAACACTTGGAAAAAATACCTGAAAACACTTGAAACCATTGCAAAAACATACGTAACATCACGATAAAACACTTGCAAATATATGTGTTAAACATATGCAACATCTAGATAAACACACTTATAACGTACATCTGAAAAAACAGATGAAACATTGGGCCTTGCAACATACGTGTACAACCATTACAACATTTGCAATATCTGGATCTACTTTTGCAACATCCATATGAAACACTTGCAACATAACTCTGAAACACTTGAAACAGACGTTTGCAACATGCGCTTTTAAGCGCAATATCTACTTGCTGCTTGGACGAAAATGGAGGCTCGTCGATGCGGAGCTCGATGCCAGCGTGGGGCTCAATGCTATAGAGTGGCGCGGAGGTCACCAGTGTGGAGCTCGTTGACGTCACTGACCTGGTAGGGTCCGAGGTAGGCGGATGGAGCGCGACTGCAATGGGAGGTGCGAGTACGGGCTAGGGCGGCACGGAGAGTGTGCGATCCGTCCCACGAGCAGGGGCACACGGTGCGAGCTAGGGCGGCGCAAGGGAGGGCGGGATCCAGGATCTGTCCCGCGAGCAGGGCCACGCGGTGCGAGATGGGCAACATGGGGGAGGACGGGATCCTCCCCGTGAGCTGGAGCCCGCAGCATGCATACACCGCAGAGCGAGCCGATGATGAGGACGAGGGCGGCGTGGGCGAGGTCCCTTTCGCTAGCAGGCGATGCGGGCGTGATCCGTCTATGCAGATAGACAACCAAATAGGAGCTTTTCTTTGGAGCATATACAAGGGATATTTTGATTGAAGCCATTACAATTTTCATGTTTTGGAGATTTGCCATTACAATTCATCTAATAGGAAATTTGTCATTATAATTGTTGAACTCGTTGATAATTGCCATTATAGACGTACCTAGCGCCCTTGGGCCCACCTGCAGGTCCCGTATTCCCGCTGTATTTTGGTATAGACCAAATTGCCCCTGTGGACAAAAGGATAAGGCCATCTTGGCCATAAACCAATGCAACGCGACGAACTCTACCAACCTCGATTCGGGGGATATTTAACTTTTACCATTATAACGGATTGCACCTCTTCAGGTCTCACTCTTAAAATTGCCAATACATATTTGCCATCGGAGAGGAAACATTTGATACATTCTTACCATTATCTCTGATGTGGCACGCGAACTCGACCTAACAGCATGGATCGGCCACGGGAATGACATTTTTGCCCCATCTATTTCTTCGTCCTCTGTCCCTTCCTCCCTCTCAAGCTCCGGTCATGGCCGACAATGGGGTCCATGGCGGCGGCGAACAGGACGCAGGGGAAAGTGGGGGCGAGGCAGCCAAGGCCACAGTCTACAGGTTGATGGCCGCGCCTGGTGCCGGCGACGAACATGGCGGCACCTGGAGCACGCACAGGAGCACGGCCTCCTCAGTGCCGACGACGAGATGGCGACCCCGTGCCTCCTCTGCTCGTGCTCTCTGCTTCCTCGCCGGTGGAGGTCGTGCATCCCCGGCCACAGACGAGCTACGCCACATCTATCCGTGCGCGGTCACCGGCGAGGCAGCTTCCCCCGCCGCCAGCTTCCTATGCCTAGAGCAGCAGATGAGCGCCCCCTCTCCAGGCCGGCGCGGGCGCAGGTCGGTGGCGGCGCCTCTCCAGGTCGGCACGGGGCGCAGGTGGGTGGCGGGGCCTCTCCATGCCAGCTTGGTCTTAGGCGGGCGGCAGCGGCTCTCGAGTCCGGCACGGCCAAGGTGGGCGACGGCGGCGGTCCGGCAGGCTGTCGCGGGCACAGGAGGGCGGGAGCTGCGGTGTGCCAGTTCTAGTGTTCTTCCTATTCACAAAAATCTTTGAAAACTATCTCTGCTTTGCTTCCTCTGGTCACCGACGCCCGTAGAGCCTGGCTACGCCACCAGCACCGCAGCACCTGCCTACGTCTGCAACAATGACTGGGACACCAGCACCCGCATCTGTCGGTTGCGCCCGCCGCGACCGCCTACCGCGCCATCACAGTGACGGCCCGCCCGTGACAGCTGCGCCTGCCATGACTGCCTCCGCAGCGACCGCCCGCCATCGCTATGCCACCTACGCCCACAACCGCCGCGCCACCGCAGTGACGGACCGCCCGTGACCGCTCGCCCGCCGCGCCCGGTAGCCTACGCCCGCGCCGGTCTCCAAAGCCGCCGACGGCGAGACCTGAATCGAGGTTGCTGGTATCGCTGAAACGTTGAATTATAATGGCAAATGTGTCTATACCAGAGATACATCACCTGTAGGTGGGCCCAAGAGCGCCAGATGCGTCGATAATGGTAAGAATGAGCGAGTTCAACCATTGTAATGGCAATTTTTCTATTAGATAAATTATAATGGCAAATCTCGGAAAATAAAAATTATAATGGCTTTGATCAAAATTACGGGATGCTTCTATAGTCAGTTACCAAATCTTGGCATGGCCCCACCACACAGATCGCAAGTGTGGCTTAGATTCCATCGCTCTGCACGATGGCACGCAGCCTGTTCGGTTGGCTGGCTCGTATCGTTGCTGGTTCGTGAAGATGTATTACTGACTGATTTGTGTGAGAGGAAAATACTATTCTAACCGAAAAACACAGTTCAGGTAAACAGTGTCCGCGTAGAGGGGCTGGCTGGCCAGCCCCAGCCGAACAGGCTGACGAGTTCTCCCAAATGTAGCGCCGCAAAATTCCGCATCTGCCGCGGCATCGCGAACCCCTCTCTCCGTGACGCTGCTACTACGCAAATAGATCTTGGTTTGATGCAGCCGAAGCCCACCTCGCCGCCGCCACCAGGGCGCGCGCCGCTGGTGACCACGACGTCGTCGACGAGCGCGATCGAGACCGTGGAGGGCACGCACGTCTTCCACGTCTGCGGCTACAGCCTGCTGAGGGGCGTCGGCCCCGGCAGCTACGTGCGGTCGGGCACCTTCGCCGTCGGCGGCTACCACTGGTCCCTCCGGTTCTTCCCCGACGGCGACGCCCGTGGCGGCGGGCCTGCAGGCGGCGGCAAGAGCAAGAGCAGCGGCGACGACGAGTGCTGTTTCCACGCGGATCTCATGACCCAGGGAGCCGACGCGAAGGCGTGCTTCACCATCGGGTTCGTGAACCAGGCCGACGGATCCACGCGCTGGGAGCCGACCACGCCGCAGATCTCCCTCAGCACCGCCGGCGCCGGCACCGGCAACGGATCGCCGCCGCCGCCGTCGTGGGCCAGATTAGTCGTCCCGAGGACCAAGGTGGAGGACTTCGCTGTTCTCCGCGGCGACCGCGTCTCGGTCATGTGCCGCGTCGCCGTTACGCAAAACCAGCGGGTCTTCGCGGCCCCCGAGCCGGCCGTGTCGAGGGTCGAGGTGCCGCCACCAGACCTGCCGGAGTGTCTCGGGAGCTTGCTGGAGGAAGGAGTGGGGACGGACGTCACGATTCATGTGGGAGAGGAGACGTTCGCCGCGCACAGGATCGTGCTGGCCATGCGGTCGCCGGTGTTCAGGGCGCAGCTCTATGGGCCGATGAGGGACAAGGGGGAGCAGCAGCACCTGGCCATCGAGGACGTGCAGCCGTCTTTGTTCAGGGCACTGCTGGGATTCATCTACACGGACGCGTTGCCCGCCATTGACGATGACGGCCTAGATGAGCATGACCGAAAAGAGAGGATTTGTCATTTGCTTGTGGTGGCAGATCGGTTCGCCATGGAGAGGCTGAAGATGATATGCCAAGGCATCCTCTCCAAGAACCTTGCAGTGCACACCGTGGTGGCTATGCTGGCACTTGCTGATCAGCACCATTGTGATATGCTTAAGGAGAGTTGCTTTGAGTTTATCTTGTCTCCTAATAGGCTACAAGATGTTGTGGCAAGTTAAGGGTATGCAGAGCTCAAAACAACTTGCCCGTCAGTCTTAGTGGAGATTTTGGAGAAGTCAAGTAAGTTCTGCCAAATCTAGCTTACTACCCGCAGCAGCTGCAGCAGCAGTAGGCTAAAATATATAGCCCCGTTTGGGTGGGTGTCAGTGAGAGAGGAAGAGGAAACTGAGGAGAGAGAAAAAAGGCTTCGGTGAACATAGTATGTGTTGATTTCTTCTGCTCAAGGCATGACAATTTAAGAAATACTACCTCTGTTCCAATTTATTAAACGTTTTGCTAGCTTATTTTAGCCTACCAAAACGTCTAGTAATTTGAAACAGACAGGTAGTCATTACAGTTCAGAATGTAAACCCCAATACCACAGAGGGTGATGATGACGAAGACAATGAAGCTGAGAGCTTTGAGACACCTTGCCTGTAATCCGTGCAGGCAGGCCAAGAACTTATATATGCCTATTTGCTTTTCCCCCAGTTGAGCTGAACTCTGGTTGCAAGGTATTGGACATTCGGCCTCCTGTTGTCTCAGGGCTAATTCTAGTTTACTGTTTACCTGGCATAGATCGATCAGGATTTAGCTCATTACCTTTTCTGCGAACCCAGTTCTTCCCCTGTACTTACTGTAAATATTTCCGTTGTTAAATGAAAATTGTATGTGACCTGATTCATTTTTTTTCACAATGTGGGCATGAGCATCTAAGCAAACTTTTTGTAACTGGAAGTTTCAAGTTCAAGTACATTTGCATGCCAGCTTCTCTGAATCCGGTGACTTCGTGAGAAAGACCATCATCTCTGAAAAACAAAAACAAGGAAGAGTAAAGGCTAATATGAACCACATTTTTTTTTCAAGCATCATGATGTATGTGTGTGAGATGGAGTTCCAATGGACTCTGTTCAGTTCCTTCATGATTCTCATCATTCTAACTTACCACTTTGTCATGTATGTGTGTGATATAGTGATATATCTGCTATTGGTCAGCATTGTTTGATTCATTTTTTAATAGAGCATGTACTCCAAGTCAAACTTGTCTTATTTTGACCAAGTTTATAGAAAAATATATTACCATCTACAATATCAAACAAAAATAATATCAAAATATATGTCATGGTGTATCTAATGAATCTAGTTTGATTTATTAAATGTTTGTGCATTTTTTTTGTAAACTCGGTCAAAACTAGAGAAGTTTGGCTTAGGAAAAATCTAGAACAATTTACTATTTTGAATGGAGCAAGATGAAAGATGTTTTGGCGATTTCTCAGGCGTAATCATTTCATGAATACAAAAAAAAATTAGAGACCACTTCTTTCATTTATATAGAGGCAATTTAAAATGCCTGTATCTTAAAATTATCTAGTGAATTTCAGAGGCGATCGGTCTATATATGGAGACAAACAATTGATTTATAGAGACCAAACTTTTAAGAGGGATGCCTCTGCAAATAGGGAGATTCCACATCGGTTTCAATTGGTTGTCGATTTTGAAATTTTGATAACTTGTGACTGCCTCCCATCTTGTCATTTTTTTTTAAAGTCGTGTCCTGTCATTTAGTTAAAAAACATTTTCTACTTTTCCTGCTTTCTAAACAGGACTTGAGACTCTTGTTTCAATTTAAATAAACCAGACGACTAAAAGGCGATCTTACGTCCTCCAATCAGCAAATAAGTGGGCCAAATTGGGCAGCACCTATATAGGCCAGTGTTCCTGCATCTTAACCTTGAGTTAATTGTTAGCCCACAAACGAAGTTTGGCAGGTGAGATTCTTGTCTCGAATAAAGTTGTTATTGCTGGGCTATGAGCCTATGACCTTTGAGTGATGGATACATCGGTATTCATTCTTTATTGCTTATTTTCCCTCTGTTTCTATTTCCTTTTTACATCCAGAAAACTAAAGTGTACCTCTACTATAAATATACTTTTAAAACTATCCAACAAATATAGTTTTTTTTGTGAGGTTCTATTTGGATCCTATGGTCTAAAGTTTAGCCACAAAATTTTAGACCACTTTAGCTCTTGAGCCTCCAAATAGGAGGCTTAAAGTGTTGTCTAAAGTTTAGCCATTTCCATAAAAACTTTAGATCATACAAGTGAACTAAAGTGGTCTAAAATTTTAGTCCTTACCTTTAACCGACTAAACTTGATACTGTAGGATCTCTGGTACGCCTAGAGGAGGGTTGAATAGGCTTGTAACAATTCAACTCAAACCGAAGTCAAATTCATCAGCGGCACTGCCGCTCTTTGAGCGCAGCACTGCCACACCTGCAGGAGAGATTAGTTCACAATTCAAAATCTACCAAACGAAATTTAGATCGGGTAAATTTCTTAACTTCCTGCAGGGTGGTAGATCACAGATCGATAGCTGAAAGTGGTGGGAACACCACACACAAGTAGATCGGCCTCAATCCTAGAAATCACCTCAACAACAACAAGAACACAAGTGTAGCAACACAAGCACAGGATGACACAAGGATTTATCCTGTGGTTCAGCTCGCCAACAAGGCATGTCTAAGTCCACGTTATTGAGGTATACCACTAAGGCTTAGGAATTTGCAACCCTATCTCGTTCTCAAGTCAAGAGAGTGAACTCTTGAGATGAGGGGTGATTTTACTTGCTGCAAGAGGTGGTTACAAACCTCCCGGGGCTACCACACAAGTTGGCAAGCCCACCGGGCGATGGTCTAACCGGCTAGGAGCCAAGCTCCAAGAGTAACAAACACAACCGCCGACCAAAACGTGAACCAAGTGCTCTTTAGAGTTTGGAATCAATGGAGATGCTCTCTTATCAAGTTTTGGACCCTTACCCCTCAAGGATTGATGGGGAAATCAGTGGATTTGCTTGGAGGCTTGAGGTCAACAATGGAGTGAGAGAGAGAGAGAGCTCCTGCTCTGTTTTGAGTGTGCTGAAGTGAGGAAGAAGGGAGCAGGTTGGTTCGTTACCGTTGGGAAAGAAAGGGAAAGGTATATATACCCCAGGCCCCAACGGTCACTTAAATCGTAGATAGCCGTTGGGGAGAAAAAGAAAAGGTATATATACCCCCAGCCCCCAACGGACATTGCACCTAAGAGGTCGGGCGAGACGAGGTCCATGGCCTTGAGGTCAGGCAAGACGAGGCCACCACCAAAGGGTCAGGCGAGCCAGAGCCCACGACCAAAGAGTCGGGCAAGATGGAGCCCGCTATCAAAGGGTCAGGCGAGACAGAGCCTGCGACCTTGGGGTTGGACGACACGAAGCCTACGACCAAAGGGTCGGGCGAGCCAGAGCCCGTGACCTTAGGGTCGGGTGAGATAGAGCCCGTGACCAAGGGTCGGGCGAGACGGAGCCCGCAACCTTGGGGTCGGGCGAGACGGAGCCCGCGACCAAAGGGTCGGGCGAACCGGAGCCCGCACCCAAGGGGTCGGGCAAGACAGAGGCCGCGACCTTGGGGTCGGGCGAGACGGAGCCCGCGACCAAAGGGTCAGGCGAACCGGAGCCCTCACCCAAGGGTTAGGCGAACTGGAGCCGGCACCCAAGGGGTCGGGTGAGTCAGAGCTCGCATGCCGCAAGATAGTAAGGATAATAGTGAAGTGTAGACTGTCTTGGCTGTGAATCTAAGGATGCATGTGGTTGTTTGTGCACTTGGTAGCACAGATTAGCTTAAGCATTATGCCCCCTTTATAGTACGACTTTTTCTATACTCAAATTCATTATATAAAAGAATTTAAACCTCCTTTGAGTTTGAAGCCATCTATATTTGTAGTTGGGGGCTCATCCGTTTCGTGTAGCATCCTCGAATATAAATTTCCTGCTTGTCATCTCGATAAATCTCATTAGTTCTCTAATTGCAAGGTTATTATCATCAAAACCCACAATTAAGGCTTGATTGCACTTTCAATCTCCCCATTTTTGTGATTGATGACAACCTAATTAGAGCTTACAGAATATATGAAATAAATACTGAGACTTTTTGAGCCATGGGTGCAGAGTGTGCCTCTAAATATGTGAATAGAGAATTGAATTCTTAAATTGGCATAAGAAGCCAAGATTCACATTTTAGTGAAAGTGATGGGCTCCCCCTACATCCAAGCTCCTGTGGGGTGCTACATACTGTGTCAGGTATAGAAAACGTGATGCAAATGATAGTTTATGCACACATGTGCTTGCTGCTGTGCGGCAGAGCTGCACCTAACTGTACGAGCAAGACAGAGTCAAGCACCACACAGCTAACTCAGACAAAAGGATATGCAACCTAGCACAATAAGATGACTTCTAATCCACACAACGATACATGCCCATATCCAATAAACAAAGAGTCAAATAGTAGCATTATTTCACAATTTAAAGTTTTGAGCAACTCTCAAACTTTCCACCTAGCGAAGACTAACACTCATCAAATAGGACATGAAGCGTAGCTATTGCGAAAAGTTGTTGACCCCTCTAATTTTCTCCCCCTTTGGCATAAAGCACCAAAAAGAGAGAAAAAGAATAAAGATCAACACCTACTGATCATCTCCCTAGATGTTAGTCCAATCAATATCATCACCTCTTGCAGTAGTCCCGGCACCACCATCACAATCATCGTTGTCGGAGTCAATACGTGCACGGCCCTGACGGTGAGTGGTGGTGGTGTAGAAAGTGGAATGAGTGGAACGCCTTGGCTCCTATCTCTAATGGTATCCCTCTAGGGTCTCATCCCAATCTGCTGCTCGTCCCTGCTGCTCCTTCTCATCATCTGAATCTATGTCGGAGAGACTCAGAAGGTCATACTATGGAGGAGGTGGAATAGGAGGAAGTGGTGGAAGGTCATGTCCATGCTGCTGACGTTGCTCAAGCTGTGTCTCATATGCTCTGTCAGCTGCATAGGTGCACTTCCTGAAGATTGCCTTCAACCACTTGCCAAACTTTTTCATCTTGCCTCCACTACGAGACCTAGAGCGGGGAGATTCAGGGATATCTACATGAGCATGAGAGCTCCCCACTCCCTAAGTAGCTACAGTAGGCTGGGTCTTCTCAATTTTATAGACGGTGTGCATCTCATCCATCAGAAAATAAAATCCAGTGACCCTCCCAATCATGAACATGAGGTAGGGGGCATAGGGCAGACCCCTCCTCCCATCCTCCACAGCAAATCTCAATTCAGTCCACATGAATCTAGGGACATTGAACCTATCCCCACCTGGAGCGAATCTAGCCAACACATTTCTCACATAGCCATTAATATCTGAGGCTGCTCCATCCTTTGGGTTGATGGTGTTCCTAATGAGGTTGTTGAGGATGTAATAGAAGCTGTGTAGACCACTTCTCTTGCCATCTGCAATCCTTCTATCTCTCCACATGTAACTGATGTCATGGATCTCAGCTTGAGGCTCATCATTAATGTAAGTGTAACCTCTGTGCTCCTCCCCAAAGCCAAGAATCTGGCTGAAAGTGATAAAGTCGACTTAGTAGTGCCGACCATCAGTCATCCAATGAATCTCATCAGAGGTCTAGTCATAGAAGTATGTGGCATGAAACTATGCAAGGACTTCCTCATTCCAGTTATACTGGAAACCCATGATGTCTGAAAGCTGGAACCTATCATAAATTTTGATCACCTTGTCAAACTTAGGCTCCTCCTCCTGCATCTTGATGATCTTGGTTTTCTTGGATGCAAGAATGGCAGTGGCATAAAATTTGGAATGAAACTCACTCCAGAATCTGTAATCAATGCCCAAATCTTTGCGCACTACATAGGGATTGATCTCCCTTGCCTCTTCCACCAGCTTCCAACTCTTGGAATAGTTGACAACTGCATGTGGTGGGAGTCATCTGGAGGTCTCATGATGATCTCACCCTCAAAATCTCTTATGTATCTGCCATCAAACTCAGAAAGATAATGTGGGGTGTCAGGAATGGCATCAGTGGTACAACCTATCATCTCCAGTCTTTCCTCATCTTCAATGTATTGCTCATGCCTCCCCTTGTCACCAAGTCCCCTTGGAGCTGCACTATTGCCTGCTGCTGTTGACCTCTCTCGACCACGGCGAGGTGAATTCTTGTCTCTTTGCTCATTCATCTTTCTTTTCCCCCTTTGGTCATTATCTCTGTGCTCTATCTTCTCAACCAAGGATAGGAGAGGAGAGGGAAGAAACTGCTCAGGCCAGGGGTAGTAGTAGCCATCAGCATCGTTGAGGGAGAGCTGGCAGCTGCCGCGGCATTGCCAGAGATTGGCAACGCGCGGCCAAGCGACAGCGTGGGCGTGAGAGGAGAGAGAGGCGTGGGCGTCGATGTCGGGGGGGAAAGAGAGAGAGGGAAGGAAGTTACTATGGTCCTGAGGATAAGAGGAATAAATGGGCCCTGCAGTAAAACCATTTGGGCCGAATCTCAATAGAGATTCAAAGTGCGGCACTGCCGCACTCCTGAAAATAGTGGAAGTTAGCTATAATCTATATGACTCTCTCTGTATTAGATATGGACACATGTCACCTATATACCATGACCAGAAACTAATAATCAGTACATACCATGATCATGATACATAAGTTGTCTTTTATAAATCATTTTCGTGCACAATATGAAAATTTTCAACTCTTTTGCCTAGATACTAGTTTATCAAACATAGGCATGCTAAAATTGAAACCACGTTATGAGAATCAAGTATATTTAGCTCACTATGTAAAGCACAAAACCTTAACTCATTGAGGGGCTTTGTGAAGATATCGGCTAGTTGCTTTTCGGTGCTCACATGATGAATTTCGATATCTCCTTTGGTTTCATGATCTCTCAAGAAATGATGACGGATGTCTATGTGCTTGGTTCTAGAGTGACTTACGGGATTGTTTGCAAGCTTAATGGCACTCTCATTGTCACATAAGAATGGGATTTTGGTAAAATGACATATGAAATCTTGAAGGGTTTGCCTCATCCAAAGTAGTTGAGCACAACATGCACCGGCTGCAACATACTCGGCCTCAGCGGTGGAAAGGGCTACACAATTTTGCTTTTTAGAACTCCAAGACACTAGGGATCGTCCAAGGAATTGATATGTCCCCGAAGTGCTTTTTCGATCTACTTTGCAATCGGTGTAATCAGAATCCGAATACCCAAGTAGATCAAACTTAGAGCCCTTAGGATACCACAAGCCAAGGTTAGGATTGTGTACTAGATATCTCAAGATTCTCTTAACGGCCACTAAGTGACACTCTTTAGGGTTAGCTTGAAATCTGGCACACATGCATACACTAAGCATAATATCAGGCCTAGATGCGCACAAATAAAGTAGAGAGCCAATCATGGAACGATATACCTTGGCATCCATGGCTTTCCCTTCAATGTTGAGATCAAGATGTCCATTGGTTGGCATGGGAGTTTTGATAGGCTTGGCATTCACCATGTCAAACTTCTTGGGCATATAATGGGTGTACTTCATTTGGCTAATGAAAGTTCCATCCTTCACTTGCTTGATTTGAAATCCAAGGAAGAACTTCAATTCACCCATCATGGATGAAAGGATCAAAATGCAAGGGGGGGGGTGAATTGGGCTAATTCTAAAATTCTTTGCAATAGTTAAACCCTACGGTTA
The DNA here is from genome assembly GCF_019320115.1 of Miscanthus floridulus. NCBI lineage: Eukaryota > Viridiplantae > Streptophyta > Magnoliopsida > Poales > Poaceae > Miscanthus > Miscanthus floridulus. The sequence goes on along the minus strand of NC_089592.1, from coordinate 30,836,321 downwards.
GCCCACTTCACCCCTTGTGCCTAGAAAGTGTTTCTATTGTTCTACCACACAAAAAGTTTAGCAACCTATGTTCCAATCCTACTCTAGCATGGTAATTCTATGAATGTAAAGGCAAGAATTGAATTGCTCAAAGTAAATGCTTAAAGTAAATAGAGAAGAAGGAACGCGGTGATGTTTTGCCGAGGTATTGGAGAGTCGCCACTCCCCACTAGTCCTCATTGGAGCACCCACGTAAGGGTGTAGCTCCCCCTTGATCCACTCAAGGATCAAGTGCTCTCTACGGGTTGATTCTTTGACACTCCATCGTGGTGAATCACCCACAACCACTCACAACTTGAGTTGGGTCATCCACAAGCTCTGCCTGATCACCAAGCTCCCAATCACCACCAAGTCGTCTAGGTGATGGCGATCACCAAGAGTAACAAGCACGAACTCTCACTTAACCACGACAAGCCTAATGAGAAGGGTGGATGCACACTTTGCTACTCTTGCTTTCACTAATAAGGCTTCTCTCTTGGATTCTCAAATCTCAATCATCTCACTAGGACCTTGCTCTTCTTGGCACTCTCAAGGGTGTTTCTCAGCTGTTGGAATGAGCAAAAGTGATCCCTTGAGTGAATAGAGGAAGTATTTATAACCCCTCATTCAAAACAAACCGTTATATGCCTCTACAGGGTGACCGAACGCTCTAGTCAAGGTGACCGGATGCTCCAATCAGTTCACCCGCCACTCAGTAGTTTAAGTTGTGAGCGAACACTAGCCAGCGTCCAGTTAGCACTGACCGGATGCGTCCAGTCATGAAAACTGTCCTCTGGAACCTTATTGATGTTGACCAGACTCTATCACCCAGCGTTCGGTCACTTTGCTGCTCAGCGTCCGATCAGTAGCCACAACCTGACCAGCGTCTGGTCAGCACTGACCGGACACGCCTGATCAGGATTCTCCCTCTCTAGAACCTTATTGGAGTCAATCGGACTCTAGCGCCCAGCGTCCGGTCTCTCACCTCTCAGTGTCCGGTCACATCTGGATGACTTCACCTTGGTCAAATGATTTGACCGGACTCTGCACCAGCGTCCGGTCACACCGGAACCAGCGTCCGGTCAACATTTGACCCTCCATTCACTTCCAACTCGCAATCATATGTGAATGAAGTTTGCTCCAATTGATCTAAGGGCTTTTTAGAAGCTACCTAGTGCTAGATTTGACAAGTGTGCACCACACCTAACTCACTAGACTCACCTAGGTCAAGCTACCCGTTCATACCCCCCTTAATAGTATGGCCAAAGGAAAAACAAAGTCCTAAACTACTCTAAGTGATATGACCACGTCATCAACCAACATGTTACAACCTCCAATTCAAGTAACACCAACTCAAGTATCACCTACATCGACACCAGCCCAAGCCTTTGATGACCCAATTACACGTAGTCGAGCAAAGAAGCTACAACAAGAGGTGAATGCGCTACTTTATGAAGTTCAATTTAATATTAATGAGAATTATATACTGCCTAAGTCGTGCACGTTGTTGTTGCTCAGGTTCACTAAAGAGTATGGCAAGAACACATAAGGTGATGACCACAGAGAAGAACCACACTCAAACCAGACCAGTCCTGCAGAACAGTCGGAAAGAAATATTCATAACTTTTGATTTCCAGAAGCTATGAAGATGAATGAGCACATTTTGGAAAGCTTATTGAGTCTACTTTCCAATGATGCTAATGCCGAGCAGTTCCAAGTAGTAACTAATGAAATCCAACCAGCTTAGTGCATACTGGTCAGACCGCTCAAAACTGACAGTACTGTCAAGAAGAAAATATCATAACTTTTTATTCCCGAAGGCTATGGAGGTCCATGAGGACTTTTTGGAAAGCTTGTGAAGTCTAGTTTCTAATGCTTCAAGGCCGACTAGAGCCGACCCGGTTTAGTGCAGATCCGACCAGCTTTAGTGTAGACTGCTCAGAGGGTTAACAGTCTTCTCGGGACATGATATTGGTACAACTTCTCATATTAAACTGTACCATTCTACAATGTTTTGTGGTGCATGCTATACATGGTGTGAAACCTTATCAAGTTAGCTTTCCAACGCAACCAACCACACATCTTTTGGATTTCCCAAGATGGAGTTATTACCAAAACACTAAAGACTGCGCAGAAGACCAACAGCCACGCGGAAACTGCTCAGAAACCCATTTCGTGGAAGCCTGTTCACATAGCCTACCCTTTCGTTTCCTTTTCGTGTTTATACCTATCTAGGAGGGCTGTTCCTAGTATAAATATCCATGTACTCCTAAGCAAAAGAAGACTTTTGATAATTGAAATACAGAACCCCCTTTTGTTCAGCTGTGTGCTAACAAATATTGAGAGTGATCTCTACCCCTTTGCTCTTGTGATTTCCTTTGCGGGATTTACAGAAGCGGCGGCTTCATCCGCTCCCAATTGGTGCTCCTACTCCCTTCGAGGTTTACCTTGATTGATTGTAGGTTGTGTTGGTTGGTTTCTTGAGAGTGTGGTTGGGCGAATCCTCGATTCAGGTTGCCGGTTAAAGACGGTGGTTGGCTTCGAGTTTTATTTGCCAGGTTGCACTAGTTATCGCTGCCTGCAGCAAGTTATCCGGCTGTTCTTCAGCTAGTTATCTGGTGATTGATCCTACGTCGTGAAGATCGGGACATCGCATCGTATCATCTGGTATCAAAGCTTTCGTTACCACGGTAGGATTGTTTACCCTTAGCTACATATATTTTGTGTTCGTCCTATCCACTAAAAAGCCACAAAAATATTTGTCATAGCCCTTTGTTTCAATCTGTTATTTTTAGTGAGTTTTGTTAAGTTCCAGTCCTTTAGAGTCTTGTTTTAGTTGCTGATCATTTTTTCCTTCGCGTGTCCTTTGTGCCTCTTTCATATATCTGAAATTTCCCACACACAAAAAAAAATCTAAAACCCATATCATCTCCTTCGCGTAAACTTTGATCCTATCAAGTTACAACTACTGGTTGTATTTTGTTTTTATCCTTAAGTGTGCAAGTATTATATCTGATCCCTATAAAAAAAAGTAGAAGAAAGAAAAGTGCAAAAAAAAAGAGTTGAGAAAACAAAAAGTTGTGAAAAGAAAAGTGAAGGTCAGTTGGTTTATGTGCAAAAGTGCTGAAAGTTTTTTCATATCAAGTGAGTAACCAGTTTACTATCGTTGTTTGGTGCAATTTTTGGTTGGGTCTGATCGCAACACTTGCATCCCAATCATACTCCTTGTTTGCACCAAATCTGAAATTTCTTTGCGCATGTGTTTGATCTATTTACATCATTCATATCCTGTGGTCGGCACTAGGCAGAGAACCTCTAGTTTGGATTGTTATTTAACTTTACAACAACTAGATTTCAGATTGCATTCCTTGTGTATCACTCCCTACCAAGCTCCACATACAAGCCATCGTAATCGGTACTCTCTGGTCTTGTATTCGCCTAGCCATCACTTTTGTTACCACCACACGCTATTTTTCCTGTAACCCACAGGGACTTCATAAGAGCTTCGGTTGGTACGAGAGGTGAGGTTGTGAGAGCTCCACATATTATCCTATACCACATATAAGCTTGCTATTTTGCATATATATTAACCATGACAGGTCGAAGATATCCCAAACTTCCTTTCTATGGAAGTACTGATCCAGAGGAATTTCTTGATTGGCAAGAGGAAATGGAGATTGAATTTGAAGTCCAAGAATTTTCTGGAACCAAGAAGATATCACAAGCCATACTTGAATTTGAAGATTATGCTCTTGATTGGTGGAAACAATATCCACATAAGCGTCTCATCAAGAATTGGGAAGATTTGAAGAAGGCCATGAGAAAGGAATTTGTTTCAAGAAAATATGGGCTGATTTTGCTTCGTCGTTTGGAGAATGTGAAGCAAGGAAGTAAATCTGTCCAAGCATATTATGATAAGCTAAATTCTTACTTGCATCGAGCAAATGTGATTGATGACATGAATGCAATGACATACTTCAAGAGAGGCCTTAATCCTAATATTGTTGCTGCTATTGAGAGGAAATATTTTAGAAGCATGCAAGATCTTTTGAGTTGTGCAATTAGAGAAGATAAGAAAATTATGAAGGTGCAGCAAGACAAGATCACAAGGTGCATTAATTTGTGCCAAGACATGTGTTCTAAGCTTCAGCCCAATGTATCCTCTGTTGCTAGAGAGAAGCAATCATCAACTGCATGCAAGAAGAGAGGACATGTTGTCCCAAAAGTTTCTTCAGTTGATTCTAGTGCTAAAAGAAGTGAACATCAGCAACACAACTCCAAGAAGAACTCTATTGAGCAGCAAGAAGACAACATTGTGCCTCAAGTTGATAAGAGAAATGATGAGGTGTGTAACGTTACTGTGGGTCATAATGTTACACCAACTCCTGAGAGAGTTGCTATCCCAAAGTATCGTTTACAGTCTGAAATTGAGAAGAAAGATGCATCTATTGTGATATCTAGTGGAAGTGACAAATCTATCCAAGATGAAGTTTATCATGCTCCAACAAATCCGAAGATGCAAATATGTGTTGTATCACCAATTGTGGAACATGACAAATTATTGGACAGTGGTGCTGAAATTATGTGCTCCAACATGCCACCTAATGTTCAGATTGAAGGCAAGATCAATGCACATGATTCCACTCCTACCAATGCAAATTCAATGTCTTTTGAGAAGTCAAAAGATGGTTGTTGTGCTTTGACTATTGCTATCACAATGCCACTGGAAGAGACCATGAATGATGGCGCCTATTCGTATGGTGCTCCACCAGCCAACGAAGTGATTGTGCATCAATACCCATGTGAGAATGAGAACCACATAGCCAAATTGAGTGAGAGTGAAAATAAAAGTGAGTTGTGTGATTTCACTAAATGTGAGGTTGAGAGCATCAACAAAAGGAGTGTGAGGGATACACCACACAAAAAGAGAGAGCTTCATTACAAAACATATGAGGATAATTTTAACTCTAACCCCCTAAACTCTACTTCTAGTGTTGTCTCTGAAAATGTGCAGGTGTGCAAGGGAAATGAGGAAGAGATGGATGCTCATAACTCCACCATACCTGACGAGAGAAGTGAAAAGGTAATCGATGTTGATAACCAATTCATTGCTGCCCCAAGTTTGAATCAAGGGAATGATGGAGGTAAAAACTCAGAGATACAATCCACCGTTCATGCACCATCATCAAACCTAAAAGGTAATAAAAATAATTTAAATCTGAATTTACAAAATAAATTGGTGAGAAATTGTGATGATCCATTTGTTTCAAGTGGAATTGAGCATACACAAAATCTTTGTGCTGATTTGATAGATTTACATGTTAATACAAGTGCTAAAAATTTACAAGTTTATAACCATTGCTCAATCATGAAGGATCATTGCCATGCTTTGACTGATATAAGTAATACTTTACATGCCAATAATGTGGACCATGTGAAATTGCTTACTCATGCTGAATTTTTCACAAGAACATCCCCTACTAAATGTGTGTGCTATGTCATGCTTGATGAATTTGTTGAGATTGATAAAATGCTTGAAAATGTTCTTGACATATCATTTATGAAATCCTTCAATAGTGCATATGGCTGTAGGTTCACATTTAACATCATTGGACATCATGCTGTAAATCAATTTAATGTTTGTGCCCTTTGCATAACATGCGACAAGTTTGCTGAATTGAAGTTGAATAGAATGAGTCGTACATCTTGCGAACCCTATTTTTCTAAAATTGAGATGAATAGATTCATTAATGCTTATTGTTCAGAATTACCAATGTTATTCCATTGTTCATATTTTTCATCCAAAGAAAGAAATCTTGTGCAAACATGTTTTATTCATTCACCCAAAGTTGTTCCATCAACATCTGGAACCATGGAGTTTGAAAGGTACATCTCTAAACATTTGAATACATTGTGCCATATGAATCTTTATAACGCCATGAATGTTTCACTCCCATCATTTGATATGATTGATCTCCCTATGATGAAACATGAATAAAATAAGTGGTTTGGAAGAAATTTTTGTGCTACCATTTTCAAAGCTAATTTTAGGTTCACAAAATTTGAGAAACTATTTCTCTCACTAGAAAAGAAATAATGTGCATATGAATTGTGAAGAAGGCAATGAACAATCTTCAATAAGTGATCATAGCAATTGGCATTTGGATCCACTCTCTATTTTCTTTCAGTTGTTTTTAGGAGAACAAAAGCCGAAGATGGCTTTTCTTGAAGTGAGGGAGGATGATATGACCATGCCAAGGACATCAACATTCATTCTTAATCCTAAGCATCCATTCAAGGTGAAAGCTAAACTTGATTCTAAATCCTTTTGGTTTCCACCTACAAGACTACTACTTGGTTTATATGATTATAGATTCAAACACCTTGCTGTGATGGAAGAAGTAGATGGTAACAGAGACAAAGCATTTAGCCCTGTTGGCCTAGCACAATTATTGGGCTTAGACGGATTAGAGTCGAGGACGACTCCTTTTCAAGGGGAGGAGGATGATATGACCACGTCATCAACCAACATGTTACAACCTCCAATTCAAGTAACACCAACTCAAGTATCACCTACATCGACACCAGCCCAAGCCTTTGATGACCCAATTACACGTAGTCGAGCAAAGAAGCTACAACAAGAGGTGAACGCGCTACTTTATGAAGTTCAATTTAATATTAATGAGAATTATATACTGCCTAAGTCATGCACGTTGTTGTTGCTCAGGTTCACTAAAGAGTATGGCAAGAACACATAAGGTGATGACCATAGAGAAGAACCACACTCAAACCAGACCAGTCCTACAGAACAGTCGGAAAGAAATATTCATAACTTTTGATTTCCAGAAGCTATGAAGATGAATGAGCACATTTTGGAAAGCGTATTGAGTCTACTTTCCAATGATGCTAATGCCGAGCAGTTCTGAGCAGTAACTAATGAAATCCAACCAGCTTAGTGCATACTGGTCAGACCGCTCGAAACTGACAGTACTGTCAAGAAGAAAATATCATAACTTTTTATTCCCGAAGGCTATGGAGGTCCATGAGGACTTTTTGGAAAGCTTGTGAAGTCTAGTTTCTAATGCTTCAAGGCCGACCAGAGCCGACCAGGTTTAGTGCAGATCCGACCAGCTTTAGTGCAGACTGCTCAGAGGGTTAACAGTCTTCTCGGGACATGATGTTGGTACAACTTCTCATATTAAACTGTTCCATTCTACAATGTTTTGTGGTGCATGCTATACATGGTGTGAAACCTTATCAAGTTAGCTTTCCAACGCAACCAACTACACATCTTTTGGATTTTCCAAGATGGAGTTATTACCAAAACACTAAAGACTACGCAGAAGACCAACAGCCACGCGGAAACTGCTCAGAAACCCATTTCGTGGAAGCCTGTTCACATAGCCTACTCTTTCGTTTCCTTTTCATGTTTATACCTATCTAGGAGGGCTGTTCTTAGTATAAATATCCATGTACTCCTAAGCAAAAGAAGACTTTTGATAATTGAAATACAGAACCCCCTTTTGTTCAGCTATGTGCTAACAAATATTGAGAGTGATCTATACCCCTTTGCTCTTGTGATTTCCTTTGCGGGATTTACAGAAGCGGCGGCTTCATCCGCTCCCAATTGGTGCTCCTACTCCCTTCGAGGTTTACCTTGATTGATTGTAGGTTGTGTTGGTTGGTTTCTTGAGAGTGTGGTTGGGCGAATCCTCGATTCAGGTTGCCGGTTAAAGATGGTGGTTGGCTTTGAGTTTTATTTGCCAGGTTGCACTAGTTATCGCTGCCTGTAGCAAGTTATCCGGCTGTTCTTCAGCTAGTTATCTGGTGATTGATCCTACGTCATGAAGATCGGGACATCGCATCGTATCACTAAGTGTCTCTTCAACACCAAACGACACTTAGAACTAGTCCATCCTTTGAAAACCGAAACGATTTCCATCATAGGGGCATGACAACTATGATTGCCCAATCAATTGCCATTACCATGACCTAATGTAATTGCATCTGCAAAACACACGTTAGTCACAGTAATATCATATTGTCATTTATCACCGAAACCCAACTAGGGGCCTAGATGTTTTCAATCTCCCCCTTTTTGGTGATTGATGACAATACAACCTCGAGTATGTAAAAGAGATGAGGTTTTCAATATGCTTGGATCATATAAGCTTTTGGCAATAAGAACAAAAGAGTTAGGCAAGCTTATATGACCCAAGCCAATATAATGTACTCAATAGATATGAAATAAGCATGAGTACAAGTAATAAAGCTCATTTGCATCGGAGTAAAATGCGGAATTAAAGCAAATGAGCATAACACAGGTGCTATGCCATAAAAATAATTCAAAAATAGAGAGCACAATGTCACATATCACATAAATATCATGATCACATAGATATCACTATCACATAAATATAGTTCAATGTATGAAAGTAAACACATGAATGCATAATAGTGTATCACACATAAAAAGCCAAATATAATAGATAAGCTCCCCCTAAATATGTCGCTCCCCCTAAGACAAACATACTCAATCCCTCTCCCCTTTTGGCGTCAAACACCAAAACCTAAGGGTCGGTCGGTGGGGCTACAGCGGACGAGTCGGGCACTGAGGTACGAGGAGCGAGCTAGAACTGTGTGCCATCATCATCTGACCCTGAGCTCTGAGCTGTATGACCCTCTATAGCTAGAAGTGATGCTGAAGCAGTCTGGGTCGGATCAGGGACTGGTGCGGCTTGTGACTCTATAGGTATGACGGTGGGAGGTGGCTCTGATGATGCAACAAAGGATGGGAGCGTCTCTATAGTCCCAGTAATAGGTGCAACTGTGGAAGGACCAGGGACATGTAGATATGGTGGAGTAGGCTGCCCTGTCAACTCACTGAAGGTCGCACCGAGGCTCCTGGAGACTAAGGTATCTGGCACAAGCAGCGAGGAAGTCTGAGCTGGTGTGAAGCCTGTCTAAAGAGGTGTGAACTGTGGGGTTGGCACTGGCGAGGCAAACCATAGGGACACTTGCTCTATAGGTGATGGAAACTATGCTGGTGGCTATCCCTGACTCTAAGGCCCACTAGGCTATAAAGCTGGACTCATAGAAGTGGTGGCATGCTGGCCGATCTAGGGTAAAGGCTGTGGTAGTGGAGCCCCAATAGCAGTAACTACATGCTGCATAAATTCGAGTAACTGCTACTGCATGAGAAGCTACTGTTGATGCATGGCCTGCTGCTGCTGCTGGATCGCCTACTGCTGTCGCTGAAACTCATCCTGCCTGGTCTGAAACTATGCAAATGTAGCAGCGGTCTCCTAGGCCTGGCGAGCCTGATCCTGCCTCATCCGCTCAAGTATAGCAAGTAGAGCGGGGTCTGTCTATGGTGCAGGTGGTGCTATACTAGAGCTACCGGCCTCATGGTCATGTCGTCATGGAGGCATATGAGGGATAGCCTAGTAGTCATCATTCGAGCTATCACTGGGGTCACTCTTGACCATCCCCTCCTATTGAGCATCAAGCTGCTCTTCTGTAGCTGCTATACCCCTGATGGTCTTATCCTGCTGGGCTATAGTCTCTAGCACCTCTGAATGATGACACGGCTAGCTAGGTGTCCTCACTGCACTGTGGTGGAGAATCTGAGTCATGTTATAGGTAGGAAACTCTGTAGTAGCATCACTGTACTCTATTAGCATCTCAGGTGGCCTCACTGTAACTGCTTGGTGAATCAAGAATGTAATCCAGTGAGCATAGGGCAACTGTTGGTGACCTCTGAACCCCTCTATAATAGTATCCTCCATCTCTGATAGTAAGAGATCCCAAATATCAAAGATAGTCTGCTGCATCAGGGCATTCAATAGCCATAACTAAATGCAAGTCAACCCCTCGCGATATCCCATCCTCGGAAGCAGGGTCCTCCTCATGATTGCATCAAGCACTCTAGCTATAGGAGTGAGGTCACTAGGTGTCCTGCTTGACCCTTCACCGAATGGCTCTGTGAAGCAATGGCGGACCAAATTAGTAGGAGGTACCATACCGCCATGAGGGCATCTGGGAGGTGCTGTCTATCCATAGCAAACCTCATGTAGCCAGATAGGCTACTCCTGAAGCCTGAGAATCTCCTTGACCCTAAAGCTCATCAGCCTATAGTCTCTGCCTCTGAATGCAAAGTGAATGAATCTATGCTGTGGGTCAACCCAAAGTGTAGCATAGAACTAACGGACCAATGATGGAACATATTTGCCTGTCCATCCGAGTAAGTCTATCAGCCCTGGCAAGTAAGATAGGTTAGGGCAAATCTACTCTCCAACTGCTGCTACAATGGACTCAATGTTGCACACCCTCTAAGACCTGAATGCTGCCCCACTGTTAAGATATGCATTATAAAAATCTTCTTGCAATGGTATGTAGAAGCCCTCTGAAGCATGATCATCCCTCCTAGGCAGGAACTAGTCCTCAAACTAAACAAACCTGAGCTGTTGCACCTGCTTGGCCGTGGCGGCCCTCAAATCCAAGTGAGTCATTGGAGGTGGACCCTATGGTCTAGGTGGTGGACGAGAACCCCTCCGCTGTGTCTCTACCCTTGCTGTAACCTGGGTACGGGTACGACTAGAGGGGCGAAGCTATGGTGCCTGCTCTCCCTCCTGAACCTACTCAGTCTGCTGCTGTGGCTCCTCCTAAGGCTGAGTCTCCTCCAAGACAACTCGCCGTCCCTCAAGCATGACAGTCCTAGCTGGACCACCATGATGATGCTCAACCTGCTCAATAGCTACCCTCTGTGTTAGTGAAAGCTGATCTGCAATAACAACACCACTCCTAGCACCTCCTCTCTCAGCATGATCTGCGGCGGCTACAACTGCTGCTGCTCTCTCTGTGTTAGCATTTGCATACTTGCGCTTCTTCATTGCAAGCTTCTTCATCGCCTTGCCTTTTGCCTTAGGAGGTAGGCGAGGCGAGGGCCTCAGATCCTCATCACCGGGACCACCTTCAACATTCTTGACACGAGCCATCTGATGGAGCTAAAAAGAACAACTGCACGAACAAGAATAAATTGCCAACTGTCACGTCCGAGGCTTGGCCTTGATCCTTACTCACGAGCGTGGCCCTGAGTTGACTGACAACTGCCAAAGTGACCTCAGAAACACCAACTCACTACACGTTAGAATAGATCGGATATATGAATAATTACAATATATCTAGAGATACGAAAGCCTAAGAAGCAAGTAATAGATACGAAATTAGAATCGAGGGCTTGCTACCTGACGAACCGGTGATCCAAAAAGCAGAGGAACGACACGCGGGGAGCCACCGGGAATCCTAGGGTTAGGGTTTTAGAGATGATCAATTAGCTCAATGCGACGTGGATTGTAGCTAGGGTTTCGGTGAGTCTAAAGGAAGCACTGCGATGCCAGTGGGGCCAGGGCACGAGCTCGGTGGTGCGGCGGTGGCACTGGAGCAGTGCGGGCAAGGCGACGTGGGCACAACAATGTAGGTAGGGCGCGGCGGTGTGGGGCTGTGCAGCATGGCGGCGTAGGGAGCGGCACGGTGGCACGCGGGCATGGTCATCGGGCGTGGGCATGGGTTGAGGTCGGTGCGGCGAGCGGTGGAGCAAGGCTAGGGCACACGGTGCGGTGGCTGGGGAAAACAGCGATGTCAGCACAGGTATGGGCAGATTAGGTCACAGCGCATAGCTCAATCTAGGTTATATGGTGGCCCCCGTGATGTAAGAGAAAAGGAAACAGGAAAGATTTTAGAATCCGCATGTTTTCTACTGACTGGATGCTCTAGTGGCAACGACCGAATGCTGCCACCCAGAGTCCGGTCAACTCTAGAGAGGTCCAAAACCCCTCGAATCGTGACCGGACGCGTCCGATCACAACTGACCGGCCGCAGCCAAAGTCCGGTCCAACCTGTCTCCATCGTCTTTGCTCGACCGGACGCAGGAACGCCATCTGACTGGACACTGAACAGCAGAGTCCGGTCACTCCATCGCAGTATCGGTTCACCTCCTATGAACTGACCGGACGCTGCACTTTAGAGTCTGGTGCAGCGTCTGGTCACTCTTTTCTAGCAAATCTTTAAAGTTCCTTCGTGCTGCCTGCTCCTAATCAAGTCCCAACTTCAATAAGACTCAAATAAACACCAATTGGGACTGATGTGAGTGACCTCTCTCAAACCCTCAAAATTTTCAAAATATTTTGCCTTAGGCTATAATTCTTTTTAAGAAAATAGGCAATAAAAGGGTGATTTGAAGAGAAACGACAAAACAACATTCATGCATATGCAATGCAGTACTTGAAAGTAAATCTAGTTGCTTGTCAAGTTTGATCCAAGGTTAAGCTTCTTCACACGCTTTCCGGCGGTTATCTTAACCATGTTAGACAAGCCCTAAGTGTATTACCATAAAGTAAACATGTAGTATATTACAATGCAATGCAAGGGACAACACAAGCTCATTTTCTAGTGAAGTTGCTAAAATCAACCACATTGAGCTCATTCCGCAATCGACAAAAAGTCGCCTCATCTAGTGGTTTAGTGAAGATATCCGCCAATTGATCCTCGGTCCTTACACCTTTTAATGATATACCATTCTTTGCAACATGATCTCTAAGAAAGTGATGGCGGATATCAATGTGCTTGGTGCGAGAGTGTTGAACTGGATTATTAGCAAGTTCTACCGCACTTTCATTATCACACAAAAGAGGTACTTTTTCTAGAACTACACCATAGTTTAGCAAAGTTTGTTTCATATAAAGTATTTGTGTACAACAAGCACCCGGTGCAATGTATTCTGCTTCACGTGGTGGACAAAGCCACACTATTTTGCTTCTTGGAGGACCAAGACACAAGTGATCTACCAAGCAAATGGCACCCTTCAGATGTGCTTTTTCTATCAACTTTGCAACCGGCATAATCCGAATCGGAATAGCCAACTAATTCAAATATAGCTCCTTTGGGATACCAAAGGCCAATGCTTGGTGTGTGCTTAAGATACCTAAGTATTCTTTTAACAGCACTTAAATGTGTTTCCTTAGGATTAGCTTGAAATCTAGCACACATACACACACTAAACATGATGTCGGGCCTAGATGCGGTTAAATATAACAAGCTACCAATCATAGAGTGGTAGAGAGTTTGATCAACCATGTTACCTCCCTCATCTAGGTAGAGATGTCCATTGGTTGGCATTGGTGTCTTGATTGGCTTACATTTATCCATTTTGAACCTCTTGAGAAGGTCCTTGGTGTACTTCTCTTGAGAGATGAAAATCCCTTCTCTCATTTGCTTGACTTAAAAATCCACTAGATATAGGTTGTTGTATCTAAATCCTTTGAATATCACTTGATCATCATCCTTCTTAGATACAACAACTTCATTCTTGGTAAACAAGCATTGGAAGCCAATTTCATACAATTATCCAATGGATAGCAAGTTGAAGCTCAATGAAGCAACATATAGCACATTTGAGATTGAATGATCATTTGATATTGCCACTTTGCCCAATCCTTTAACCTTGACCTTTGAATTATCTCCAAATGTGATTCTTTCTTGTCTATCTACTTCTTCATCTAGTGAGGTGAACATACGAGGATCACCGGTCATATGTTGTGTGCAACCACTATCAATTACCCAATGACTTCCACCGGTCTTGTAGTTCACCTACACACAAGCCATCAAGCTTTAGGAACCCAAACTTGTTGAGGGCCCTTCACCTTCTCAACAAGTGACTTTGCTACCCAAATTTTCTTAGGCCTATTCTCGTTGGAAGATCCTAAGAATATAACTTTCATCTTTCCACTAGAATCCTTTCTAAGCATATAATGAGCATTGAAAGCAAAGGGTCTAGCATGCTTGGGCAAGGGTTGTGGTGGTGGAGTTTGACACTCATGGGCAAAGTGGCCTTCTTGTCCACACTCAAAGCATCTCTTTGGCTTTGGCTTTGATTTGTGTTGTTGTTGTTGAGCTTGAGCCTTCTTCTCTTGATTTGCCAAATATCCAATTCCACTTCTATCCATCTTCATGACGGTATTCATTAGTAGCTCATTTTGAAGATGCTTGCCTCTAGTGAACTTGCTCAATCCAATCTTGAGATGCTTTTTCTCTAACTTGAGCTTCTTGTTCTCTTCCTTGAGTGCATCATTGTTTTTCTCTTCCTTGAGCTTCTTGTTTTCTTCCTTGAGCTTCTCATTCTTAATAATCAAATCACCATCATGATCAAGAGTTTCTAGCACTATGGTGTTGGTGGTTTTGAGCTCTTCAAGATCTTTCTTGAGCTTCTCATTATCATGCTTGAGCTTGACATACTCATCATAGTTGTCGGTTTCAACCACTTGCTTGCCTTTACAACTAGATCCTTGCTCAATGCTCTCAACAATTAAATCATCACATGATGTAGCTATATCAATCTTAACAACATTGTTAGTAGCATCATGTGGCTCATTGGATAAAAATTCTTGAGCAATAACAAGATTGTCATGATTGATCTTGAGAGATGTGTATTCTTCTTTTAGCATATTATGGCTAGTGATGAGCTCATTGTGTATCCTCTCAAGTTTATCATGTTTATCTTTAAGCTCTTTCTTAGAAGATTTAAGCTCCTTGAGTTTGGAAGACATAGCATCATTTGCTTCTCTAAGCTCAACACTAGCCTTTTCGGCTATGTCACATTTAGCTAAAAGAGAATCATTCTTAGCTTCTAGCTTGCCATTCTTAGCTCTAGTCTTTCTAATGATCTTAGTGTATTGATTTAGCAATTTAACAAGATCATCATAAGAAGGTGATTCATATTCATCATCATCACTATCACTATCACTATCACTATCATCATTGTTAGCATGATCATCACCACTACTATCATCATCATTTGATACCTTGCATTCACCTTTGGCCATAAGGCATAGGTGTGTAGAGGATGATGGAGGTGGTGTTGGTGAAGATGATGAAGAGTCAATCACAATGGCGGCAACCTTCTCATTATCACTATCATCATCGGATGAGCAACTTGATGAATCAAAGTTTGTGAGCCAATCACCGACGATGTATGCCTTGCCATTCTTCTTTTTCTTGTGGAAGTCCTTCTTCTTGCCATCTTTCTTTTTGTATGGATTGTTTTTTCTTGTTTTCATCTTCATCACTTGAGTCATCTTTCTTGCCCTTGTTCTTATTCTTGTACTTGTCTTTCTTGGGCTTTGAGCATTGATGTGCTAGATGACCAAGTTCTCCACAATTGTAGCAATCCATCTCTAAGATTGGCTTCCTTCTAGAGCTAGTGAAGAACTTCTTTTTCTTGCCATCGAACTTGATGCCACTCTTATTGAGCTTCTTTAGCATCTTGGCGGTTCTTCTCACCATGAGAGCAAGACTAGCATCATCAACTTCATCATCACTTGAGCTCTCATACTCAATTCTTGCTTTGCCCTTCTCTTGGCTAGCTTTGAATGCTAAGTCTTTGCCTTTCTTCTTGGTAGAGGATGAGCCATCTTGTGGTGTGATGTGCATGTACATCTCATGAGCATTGATCTTTCCCAAGATTTGTGTTGGTGTAGCGGTGGAAAGATCACCTTGATGAAGCACGGTCACAATATGCCCATATTTGTCAATGGGGAGGACACTCAAGATTTTTCTTAGAACATCGGATGGTTGCATTTGAGTAAGTCCAAGCCCATTGACTTCCTCTACAAGAACATTCAAGCGTGAGTACATTTCATTAGCACTCTCTTTAGGAAGCATCTCAAATGAATTTAGCTTTTTTATGACAAGATGATAGCGTTCTTCATGCTCGCTCTTTGTTCCCTCATGGAGCGCACAAATATCTAACCATAGTGCATGGGCGTCTTTGTGGTTCCTCACCCGGTTAAACACATCTTTGCAAAGGCCTCTAAAGATGGTGTTTTGAGCCTTTGCATTCCATTTCTCATAGTTCACTTCATCGCGTTGAAGGTGTGTGGGATTCCGAGGTTTTGGGAATCCTTGTGAGGCGGCTCTAAGTATTCCAACATCTAGAGCTTCTAAATACGCCTCCATGTGGATTTTCCAATAAGAAAAATCATCCCCCTCAAAGATAGGAGGAGGTCCATCCCCATGAGACATCTTTCTCTAGGCAGTTAAGCCTAAAAACGTGAGCACAAGGCTTCGTTACCAATTGAAAGGATCAAGATGCCCAAGAGGGGGGGGGGGGTGAATTGGGCTAATTCTAAAATTCTTTGCAATAATTAAACCCTACGGTTAGCCCACTTCACCCCTTGTACCTAGAAAGTGTTTCTATTGTTCTACCGCACAAAAGTTTAGCAACCTATATTCCAATCCTACTCTAGCATTGCAATTCTATGAATGTAAAGACAAGAATTGAATTGCTCAAAGTAAATGCTTAAAGTAAATAGAGAAGAAGGATCACGGTGATGTTTTGCCAAGGTATCGAAGAGTCACCACTCCCCACTAGTCCTCGTTGGAGCACCCACGCAAGGGTGTAGCTCCTCCTTGATCCATGCAAGGATGAAGTGCTCTGTATGGGTTGATTCTTCGACACTCCATCATGGTGAATCACCCACAACCGCTCACAACTTGAGTTGGGTCATCCACAAGCTCCGCCGGATGATCACCAAGCTCCCAATCACCACCAAGCTGTTTAGGTGATGGCGATCACCAAGAGTAACAAGCATGAACTCTCACTTGACCACGACAAGCCTAATGAGAAGGGTGGATGCACACTTTGCTACTCTTCCTTTCACTAATGAGGCTTCTCTCTTGGATTCTCAAATCTCAATCATCTCACTAGGACCTTGCTCTTCTTGGCACTCTCAAGGGTGTTTCTCAGTTGTTGGAATGAGCAAAAGTGATCCCTTGAGTGAATAGAGGAAGTATTTATAACCCCTTATTCAAAACAAACCGTTATGTGCCTCTATGGGGTGACCAGACACTCCAGTCAAGGTGACTGGACGCTCCGATCAGTTCACCCACCACTCAGCAGTTTAAGTTGTGACCAGACACTAGCCAGCGTCTGGTCAGCACTGACCGGATGCATCCGGTCATAAAAACTACCCTCTGGAACCTTACTGATATTGATCAGACTTTGGCACCCAGCGTCCGGTCACTTTGCTGCTCAGCGTCTGGTCAGTAGCCGGAACTTGACCAGCGTCCGGTCAGCACTGACCAGATGCATTCAATCAGGATTCTCCCTCTCTGGAACCTTACTAGAGTCGACCGAACCCTGGCGCCCAGCGTCTGGTCACTCACCTCTTAGCGTCCGGTCGCATCCAGACGACTTTACCTTGATCAAATGAACTGACCGGACTCTGCACCAGCGTCCGGTCACACCGGAACCAGCATACGGTCAACATTTGACCCTCCATTCACTTCCAACTCACAATCATATATGAATGAAGTTTGCTCCAATTGATCTAAGGGCTTTTTAGGAGCTACCTAGTGCGAGATTTGACAAGTGTGCACCACACCTAACCCACTAGACTCACCTAGGTCAAGCTACCCATTCATACCCCCCTTAATAGTATGGCCAAAGGAAAAACAAAGTCCTAAACTACTCTAAGTGTCTCTTCAACACCAAACAACACTTAGAACTAGTCCATCCTTAACCTTGTCGTCCATCCTTTGAAAACCAAAACGATTTCCATCGTAGGGGCATGACAACCATGATTGCCCAATCAATTGCCATTACCACGACCTAACTTAATTTCATCTACAAAACACACGTTAGTCATAGTAATCTCATATTGTCATTAATCACCAAAACCCAACTAGGGGCCTAGATGCTTTCAATGGACATCTCAAATCTCTTGGTCATGATCCTACTAAATTCCTCACAAAAAGAATGATTAGTACTATCAAATATTATGTCATCGACATATATTTGGCACACAAATATATCTTTCCCAACTTTGTGAGTGAAAATGGTAGGATCGGCTTTGCCTATTTCAAAGCCTTATTTAAGCAAGAATTCCTTAAGGCATTCATACCATGCTCTTTATGCTTGCTTAAGCCTATAGAGCGCCTTTTGGAGTTTATAGACATGGTTGGGGAACTTGGGATCTTCAAAACCCAGTGGTTGCTCAACATAGACAAGTTCTTGAATGGGGCCGTTGAGGAATGCACTCTTCACATCCATTTGATATAGCTTGAAATTGTGATGAGAGGCATAGGCTAGAAGCATTCGGATTGCTTCAAGTCTTGCCACCAGTGCATATATTTCCTCAAAGTCAAGCCCTCTACTTGAGTGAAACCTTGAGCAACCAATCTTGCCTTGTTTCTTGTCACCATGCCATTCTCATCTTGCTTGTTGTGGAAGACCCACTTAGTGCCAATAATATTGGTGTTGGGTCTCTCCACCAAGGTCCACACTTGGTTTCTTTCAAAGTTATTGAGCTCTTCTTGCATGGCCATCACCCAATCTGGGTCTCCAAGTGCTTGCTCAACCTTAAGAGGTTCCAAAGAGGAAACAAATAAGTAATATTGACAAAAGTTTGCTAAATGTGAACAAGTTGTTACCCCCTTTCAAAGACTCCCAAGGATATTGCCAACAGGATGATCCAGTTGTATTGTTTGCCTTAGCCTTGGAGAATCAATGGCCTCTTGTCCATCTTTTGGATCTTCATTATCTTCTTGCTCGAATATAGGTTGTAGGTTCTATCCTTGAATCAGAGTAGGACTTGTTGCTGCTGTCAGAGGGAGTGGGGCACTACCGCTCTTATGTGTGGCACTGCCGCTCTGCTAATTTGCAATAGGGGTCGGCTCCCTCCCAGCATCAGGTACGTTAGCGGAACTTTGTTCATCAACAGCTTGAGGAACCACCACTTTAGTGACTTCATCTTCTTGTGGTCTAATATCACCAATAGCCAATTGCTTTATTGCTTCACATGGTGGATCCTCCTTTCCTACAACACTTAAATCAACTTGCTCCATTTGAGAGCCATTAGATTCATCAAATGTTACATCTACCGCTATTTCAACACTCCCAGAGGTTTTGTTGAAAACACGATAGGCATGCTCATTTGATCCATAACCAAGAAGAAAACCTTCATCAACTTTAGGTGCAAACTTAGAGGTTTTGGGTTTCTTATTAAGTATGAAACACTTGCACCCAAACACTCTAAAGTAGGACACCTTTGGTTTGTTACCGGTTAGAAGCTCATATGAAGTTTTCTTCAACTTCTTGTGTAGGTAGAGGCGGTTGATGGCATGGCAAACGATGTTGATGGCTTTGCACCGAAAGAGGTCCGGCGTCTTGTACTCATCTAGCATTATCCTTGCCATGTCAATTATTGTACGATTCTTTCTTTCTCCTACACCATTTTGCTGAGGGGTGTACGGAGTTGAAAACTCATGCTTAATGCCCTCTTCATCAAGAAACTCCTCAACTTGGGTGTTCTTGAATTCGGTCCCATTGTCGCTTCTCATTTTCTTGATGGGGAGACCGAACTCCTTTTGAGCTCTTCTAACAAAAGTCTTCACTTTGTCTCTAACTTAACACTTATCAAACAAGAAAAATACCTAAGTGAAACAGGAATAATCATCAACAATAATAAGACCATATTTGTTACCCCTGGTACTTAGGTAGACGACCGGTCCAAAGAGATCCATGTGTATGAGCTCTAATGGTTGCGTCGTGGTCATGATGCTCTTTGGTGGGTGAGGTACGCCAACTTTCTTTCCAGCTTGACAAGCGCTACATATCCTATCTTTCTCAAAGTGAACATTTATTAGCCCAAGGATGTGTTCATCTTTTAGAAGTTTGGCCAAGTTCCTCATCTAAACATGGGCTAGTCGACGATGCCAAAGCCAACCCATGCTAGATTTTGCCACTAAACAAGTCTCAAACTTAGCTTTACTTTTGTTGAAATTAACTAAGTAAAGCTTGTTCTTTAATTGACCCATAAAGATAATAGTGGAATCCTCTCTTCTAAAGACTTCCACACCCTTATCCGAAAAGACACAATTGTAGCCCATCTCACACAATTGAGAAACGGACAACAAATTGTAACTCAATGAATTAACATGTAATACATTTGTAATTGAATGCTCAAGGGTTATAGCAACTTTATCGAGACCAATCACACCCCCCTTTGAATTGTCACCAAAGATAATATTTTCATTTGAGTGTGTCATCGGGGAATATGATGAGAACATACTCCTTTCTCCGGTCATATGATTTGTACATCCACTATCAAGCACCCAACTTGATCCACCGGGGGAGTATGCCTACAAAACAGATTTAGTTGCTTGATTTAGGCCCCCAATTTGACTTGGGGCCTTGCATGTTAGTCACAAGAAATTTAGGAACCCAAATAGAAGTGTTCCTATATGTGTTGGCTTTCTTTCCAACATATTTGGCAACCACTTTTCCACTGTTGTTGTTCCTCAAAACAAAACATGAAGTCAAGCTTTGTCGAGGTGCATAAGTCTTTAGTTGATAGGCATACTTATTCATAGTGCCCCACACTGATTCCTTTGGCTTCTGCTGAACCTGTTTCTGCTGGGACACCTTCTTCTTGGGTTTAGTTTGATCAGGAGCAGAGTTGGTAGCCTTCCCATTTTTGTGGGGAGCGGCATAGCCGGCCTTCACTGCTGTCTGTGTAGGCTAATCTGTACCAACTCTTTCCTTCCTCTCAAACTTGACACACTCATAGCCATTTATGATCTTTCTTCCATTTGTCTTGGCTCTTGTAGTGTGCCCAAGCCTATGCTTGATTGAGGGGTGTCTCCCTTGCTTGAATTGAGGCACTTTTGAATTATTTGTCTTCTTGCCACTTACTTGAGCCTTACCACTTAAGCAGCCCTTGCCAATGATCTCATTAAGTCTAGCAATTTCTTTTCGCAATGCCTCCATGTTTGCAAGGTTAGTGGAATAAACATTCAAATCAATATTATAACATTTTCCACTACCTTGACTAGTGGAGGTAGTAGAGGCATCCTTTGCTTTAGAGGGACGTGAGTTGCTATCTCAAAGAATGTTATATTGCAGCTCAAGTTCTTTGTGCTTTTCATCTAAGTCACAATACTTTTTCTTGAGAGCAATATTTTCTTTCTTTGTGATAGCATGGTCCCCTTGTTCTTTGGCTAAGGCCTTGCACAAGGATTCCACCTCACTTC
Source organism: Miscanthus floridulus (assembly GCF_019320115.1). Lineage (NCBI taxonomy): Eukaryota > Viridiplantae > Streptophyta > Magnoliopsida > Poales > Poaceae > Miscanthus > Miscanthus floridulus. The sequence continues at coordinate 30,815,216 of NC_089592.1, read as the reverse complement.
TCTCTAATGCAAGAGCTTCCTTGCTAGCAATGTAGAGATCCTCTTGTTGGATAAGAGTTTCCTCTCTAGATTCTAGCTCAACTTGGACACTCTCTAAGTCCTTCATTAGCTTAGTGATGAATAATTTAGTCTTTCTATCTAAACTTTTAGTTATCATGTTTATTTTTTCATCACTAGAGCTATCACTAAGATGACTACTAGAGATATCACTAGGAGGTGGAGGTGGAGGAGCTTTGGCCTTGGATTTGGATTTTACCTTCTCACCCTTTGCCATGAGACAAACATGAGGGGAGTAGTAGTCATCATCAGACATGTTGGTGAAGAGTCTTGGTGAAGAAGATGGCTCATAGATAGCAACATCATCCACTTTGAAAGGATCAAGATGCCCAAGAGGGAGGGGGTGAATTGGGCTAATTCTAAAATTCTTTTCAACAATTAAACCCTACACTTAGCCCACTTCACCCCCTCTTGGGCATCTTGATCCTTTTAGCATGCTATGCACCCAATTAGGTCTTGACCCAAAAATAAAAGTTGTTACTCTAGTCAAGTACTACAACTTTGCTTAAGGGTGCACTGCCATGCAAACACTCTATGCTATAGTTCAACATAGGTCAAACATGCAACTTGAAAATGATAGCTTACACTGTAACCATGACTTAGAGGCCAAATGGGTCCAAGTCATGAATACCAAATTTGTTCCATGTGACATTCTAAACATGTTTAATGTACTCCTAGGGCCCTACAAATATTTTATATATTGGTCACATATAAATCCTAGCATATGTAAAGCATTTAGTAACAAACACATGTGATGTAAGCAATCATAGAGATAAAATTTGAGATGCTCATGCTCATGAATGATCAATGATGCTTGTGCTCAAGCAATGCTAATGCCAAATAGATGCTTAACACCTAGGGTATTATAGAGGCAACAATAGAGCATGCATGCAAGCATGGGTACTTAGGCCAGTGTGGAATGATACAGTGTCCAAAGGGCCCTACAAGAACATCTGTTGGGTCATTTGAACATTACTAGATACTTTAAGGCCTACAATATAATGTCTTATAGCTGAGGGGATTATGTAGTCAACTCTTGATATGTTAGGGATTATGTAGACTTTTTAATATGCCAAGGGGGTTATTTAAATGATTTTCAATAGTTTAAGAGGTAGAATAACTAGTTTTATAGGTGAGGGGTGACAGAGACAACCACTTAAGTTTTTGAGAAACATGAGGTCTAAAGTGATGTCTATAGTTTAGCTAACCTCACTGAAAGGATCAAGATGCCCAAGAGGGGGGGGTGAATTGGGCTAACTCTAAATTTCTTTCAATAATTAAGTCCTACGGTAACCCCTTGTGCCTAGAAAGTGTTTCTATTGAACTAACGCACAAAAGACTTGCAACCTAAGTTCCAATCCTACTCTAGCATGGCAATTCTATGAATGTAAGAACAAGAATTGAATTGCTCAAAGTAAATGCTCAAAGTAAATAGAGAGGAGAGGAAACGCGGCGATGTTTTGCTAAGGTATCGGAGAGTCACCACTCCCCACTAGTCCTCGTTGGAGCACCCGCGCAAGGGTGTAGCTCCCCCTTGATCCGTGCAAGGATCAAGTGCTCTCTATAGGTTGATTCTTCGACACTCCATTGCGGTGAATCACCCACAACCACTCACAACTTGAGTTGGGTCATCCACAAGCTCTCCAGATGATCGCCAAGCTCTCAATCACCACCAAGCCATCTAGGTGATGACGATCACCAAGAGTAATAAGCACGAACTCTCACTTGACCACGACAAGCCTAATGAGATGGGTGGATGCACACTTTGCTACTCTTGATCTCACTAATGAGGGCTCTCTTTGGGATTCTCAAATCTCAATCACCTCACTAGGATCTTGCTCTTCTTGGCACTCTCAAACGTGTTTCTCAGCTATTGGAATGAGCAAAAGTACCCCCACACACGAGTGGAGAGAGTATTTATAACATGGGCTAAAAAATGAACCATTATGTGCCTCTACGGGGTGACCGGATGCTCCGGTCATGTTGACAGTTTTCCCTCTCTGGAACTTTACTGGAGTCGACCGGATGTAGGTTCTCAGCGTCTGGTCACTTCACCTCTCAGTGTCTGGTCGAGCCAGATGCAATCACCTTGGTCAAATGAACTGACCGGACTCTACGCCAGTGTCTGGTCAACCCGGAACTAGCGTCCGATCAGTATTTGACCCTCCATTCACTTCCAACTCTTGATCATATGTGAATGAAGTTTGCTCCATTGGATCTAAGGGCTATTTTGGAGCTACCTAGTGCTAGTTTTAACAAGTGTGCACCACACCTAACTCACTAGACTCACCTAGGTCAAGCTACCCATCCATACCCCCCTTAATAGTACGACCAAAGGAAAAACAAAGTCCTAAACTACTCTAAGTGTCTCTTCAACTCCAATCAACACTTAGAACTAGTCCATCCTTAACCTTGTTGTCCATCCTTTGAAAACCAAAACGATTTCCATCATAGGGGCATGACCACCTTGATTGCCCAATCGATCTCCATTACCATGACCTAACTTAATTGCCTCTGCAAAACACACGTTAGTCATAGTAATCTTGTATTGTCATTAATCACTGAAACCCTACTAGGGGCCTAGATGCTTTCAATCTCCCCCTTTTTGGTGATTGATGACAATACCACCTCGAGTATGTGAAAGAGTTGAGGTTTTTAACATGCTTGGATCATATAAGCTTTTGTCAATAAGAACAAAAGGGTTAGGCAAGCTTATATGACCCAAGCCATCATGATGTACTCAAAAGATATGAAATAAGCATGAGTATAAGTAATAAAGCTCATTTGCATCGGAGTAAGATGTGGAAGCAAAGACAAATGAGCATAGCACAAGTGATATGACATACAAATAATTCAAAGTAGAGAGCACACATGTCATATATCACGATCACGTAGATATCACTATCACATAAATATAGTTTTAATGCATAAGAGTAAACACACGACGAATGCATAATAGTGTATCACATATAAAAACTCTAAATGTAATAGATAAGCTAATATAATAACTAAGCTCCCCCTAAATATATCGCACCCCCTAAGGCTAACATACTCGAACCCTCTCCCCCTTTGGCGTCAAACACCAAAACCTAAGGGTCGGTCGGCGGGGCTACAGCAGATGAGCCAGGCGCTGAGGTACGAGGAGCGAGCTAGAACTGAGTGCCATCATCATCTGACCCTGAGCTCTGAGCTGTCTGACCCTCTGAAGCTAGAAGTGATGCTGAAGCAGTCTGGGTCAGATCAGGGACTGGAGCTGCTGAAGGATGTGCTGGTATGACTGAAGCAGCTGGCTCTGATGATGCCACTAAGGAAGGGAGCGTCTCTGTCGTGCCTATCACTAGAGCAATGGTGGTAGGTATAGGGACATGTAGGTCTGGTGGTGTAGGGTGCCCTATCAACTCACTAAAGGAAGCACCAAGGCTCCTAGACACTGAGGTCTCTAGTACTAGCAGCGAGGATGTCTCAGCCGGTGTGAAGCACATACGAAATGGTGTGAACTGTGGGGCTAGCACTGACGTAGCAAACCACTAGGACACCTACTCTGTAGGTGAAGCAAACTATGCTGGTGGCTGTCCCTGACTCTAAAGCCCACTAGGCTGTAACGCTGGAGTCATCGAAGTGGTGGCATGCTGACCAAGCTAGGGAGAAGGCTATGGCGGTGGAGCCCCAATAGCTGTCACTACATGCTGCATAAATCCAAGAAGCTGCTGCTGCATAAGGATCTGCTACTAATGCATGGCCTGCTGCTGCTGCTGTAGAGCCTATGTCTGCTGCTGAATAGCCAACTGCTGCTGCTGGATCACCTGCTACTGCTGCTGGAACTCATCCTACCGAGTCTAGAACTATGCAAATGTAGCAGCTGTCTCCTGAGCCTGGCGTGCCTAGTTCTACCTCATCCGCTCAAGTATAGCAAGGAGAGCGAGGTTTGTCTACGGGGCAGGTGGCGCTGAACTAGTGCTGCCAGCCTCATGATCATGTCGCTGAGGAGGCATCCGAGGGACGGGCTGGTAGTCATCATCAGAACTGTCACAGGGGTCACTCACAACCACTCCCTCCTGCTGCTCAAGCTACTCCTCCTTAGTAGCTACAATACCCCTAATGATATCATCCTACTAGGCTACAGTCTCTGGCACCTCAGGATGTCGGTGCGGCTGACTAGGTGCTGTAGGTGTACTATGCCTGATCATCTGAGTCATGTTATATGCAGGGAACTCTGTGGTGGCACCACTATACTCAGCAAGCATCTTTGGCGGCCTCACTATAACTGCTCTATGGATAAGGAATGTGATCCAGTGAGCATAGGGTAGCTGCCTATGACCTTTGAAGCCCTCAGCTATAGTGTCCTCCATCTCTGACAGAATAAGATCCCAAATATAAAAAATTGTCTGTTGCATCAGAGAGTTGATAAGCCACAACTGTATGCGAGTCAAGCCCTCGTGATACCCCATCCTCGGTAGCAATGTCCTCCTCATGATAGCCTCAAGTACACGAGCAGTAGGAGTAAGATCATTGGGGTTCCTGCGTGACCCTTCGCCAAAGGGCTCGGTGAAGCAGTGGCGAACTAAGTCAGTAGGGGGCACATTACCACCATGTGGGCATCTAGGAGGCGCTGTCTATCCATAGCAAACCTCATGAAGTCTGATAGGCTGCTCCTAAAGTCTGAGTATCTCCCTGACCCTAGTGCTCATCAGCCGGTAATCTCTGCCTCTGAATGCAAAGTGAATAAAGTTATGGTGTGGGTCAATAAAGAGAGAAGCATAGAACTAATGGACCCAAGATGGAACATATAATCTAGTCCGTCCAATCAAATCTGTCAGCCTTGGTAGATATGCAAGGTAGGGGCGAATGTGCTCTCAAGCTGCTGCAACTATAGAATCAATGTGGCATACCCTCTGAGATCTGAAAACTACCCCATTGTTGAGATAAGCATTGTAGAAATCTTCCTGCAGAGGCGTGTAGAAACCCTCAGATGCTCTATCATCTCTCCTTAGTGGGAACCACACCTCAAAGTCCACAAATCTCAGCTGTTGAACCTGCTTGGCCGTGGCAGCCCTCAAGTCTAGATGTGTCACTAGAGACAGACCCTATGGTCTGGGCGGTGGATGAGAACCCCTCCGCTGTGTATCTACCCTCGACGTGATTGGAGCACGGGTACGACTAGAGCGACGAAGCTATGGCTGGGGTGCCTGCTCTGTCTCCTCTGCTTGCTGTCCCTCCTAACCCTCCTGAGTCTACTCTGCTGGTGGTGCCTGCTGCTGTGACTCCCCCTGAAGCTGAACCTCATCAATAGCATGACGCTGTCCTGCAATCATGATAGTCCTAGGTGGACCACCATGAAGGCGCTCAACACGCTCGACTCCCTCCATCGCTCCTAGTGGAAGCGGATCTGCAATAATAACTCCACTGTGAGCACCTCCTCTCTCGGCACGGTCTGCGGCCTCTACAACTACAGCTGCTCTCGCTGTCTCAGCATCTGGATATTTGTGCTTCCTGGTTGCTAGCTTCTTTGTCACCTTGCCTTTAGGATCTGCAGGCTGGCGAGGCGGTGGCCTCTGATCCTCATCACCGGGACCACCACCGACATTCTTCGTGCGAGCCATCTGATAATCTGAAGAAAAACTACCACTGACAAAGATCAACTATCAACCTGTCGCTTCCGAGGCTTGGCCTCGATCCGTACTTGCGAGCTTGGCTCTGAGTTAACTAACAACTGCCACTGACACCTCAACGGCACCGACTCGCTACACGATGGAATAGATAGGATATACAAATAAATACAATATATCTAATAGATACAAAACCCTAGGAAGCAAGCAATTTAGATATGAAATTGAAACGTCTGGCTTGCGACCTGACGAACTGGTGATCCGAGGAGAAGAGAGGCGACACGCGGGGAACCACCGAATCGGCTAGGGTTAGGGCTCACGGCTCAACAAAAATTGGTGACCGAGATGATGTAGTGCCAGTGCTCGGTGGCTAGGGCAAATGCACAGGCAGTGCTGCAGCGGTGGAGCTCAGCGGCGACTGTAACACATCGGTGTTTAAATACTAAAAACAGGACATGTCATCATATGCATTGCAAGGCATTGGTCATATTGCAAACTTTGATATGCATTCACTAAAACAAGTTTACATTTATGTTTTGAGTGTTGAATTAAATTGTTTGAATCAAGTTCAAAATTTGGTTTGGATTTGAATTTTCGAGAAAACCCTGATTTTCAACATTTAAATCCTACCCTGAAAACTCATTTCAAAATCTAAGCATATTTTGGGGTTGAGCCCAAAAGCAAAAGTGTAGAGCTTGTCAAGTTATACAAAGTTTATTTTTGGAGTTTTCAAAGTTGTTATGAAAAATTTGAAGTAATTCGAAAAGGCGTAATTCGTTAAATGTCCCCTATTTGAATTCAAAAGTTCATTTCAAAATGTAGACCAAATTAGGGGTTGGTTATAAAAGCAAAGTTGTAGAACTTTGAATTTTGAACAACTTTTATTTTTGGAGATTTTTGAGTTGTTATACAAATTTGGGAGTAATTTGAATTTGAAAACGCATGGCAATTCTGTAATTACTGTGAACAGTGTTCACCGCCTAAGCTACATGGCCGACGACCTTCTTCGGCGTTCCTGGCGTGTCGTGGCCGTCTGTGGCATCACGCTGGCATGGGGAAAGGCTCCGTCGTGGCTTCCTTGAGCTTTTGAGCCGCGTTTTAAATACCGAGACGCCGTCGTCGACCTTCCCTTCGCTGCTCTGTTTTTCCCGTCGCTCTTGCTCATCTCCGGCGAGCCCTCGTCGTTGAACCAGTGCCTCTGCCGTCGTAGCAAAGCATCCATTTGTTTCGCCTACTCCTTGCGTGCCTAGCCATCCTACTATGGTCGCCTTAAATTGCCGAGAACCCGCTGTCCACGCCTTTCTTCCTTGCGGCCGGCAACCTCACCACCGTGGGCGTGTCATCGTGGCCAGAGCCCTCCGGTGAGCCGTTGCCCTTGATCGGTGTACCTACGGCTTCATCTTGATGCCATGGTGCTAAATACCTCGTTGATTTATCATTTTGCCCATTGCAGTCACCGGAACACCGTCGTCGATGAAGTCTGCTCTGCCGTGACCGCTGTCAACGTCGACCCGCCTCACCGTAGCTTCTCCGGTCTCGTTCTTTGCTCCAACGTGATCATGGTGAGCTGCTGAACCTTCCCGTGCCTTTTGTTTGATCTCTACTAGCCTTGTTTTGCCGGCATAGTGCTGCTGTGTCACCACGTCCGCCATGGCCAGCGCAAGCCTCGAATCATATCGTGATTGAGTTAGCTAGTGTCTCCAATCGATGCGCCATGTTGTTGCGAGTGTTTTGGTACTTTGGCCGTCGCCTTTGGACTCGCCGCTGGTGAGTTAGCGTCGGTCAGCGTCGTCGCCACCGTGGTCAGTGCGAGAGGTTAGGGATGACAGGTGGGACCCGATGTAAGTGACTCAGCGTTCAAATGGAAATTTTTCTATTTTCTGAAATGAATGAATAGTGTATGCTTTTGTTATTTTTTGTGTAGAATTATTTAGAGCTCCAAAAATTATGAAAATTTTTGTGTGACCTCTCTATGATGTATATTATTTAAGAAAAATATGAAATGTTGTTTTTCAGTACTTTTTGAATGTAATAAAAATTGCTCAATTAATTAATAAATGAGTTTCCATAATTTTTCTAGGCTTATTTATGTATCCAAAAATTATGAAAAGTGTTTTGCCACTTAGTTATCATGTGATAAACATTTACAAAAAATTTGAGGTCAATTGGAACAAGTTGATTTATTTCATAATTCTTAATTAATTAATTAATTCATAAAAGCAAATAGTAACCTTTAGTGATTTAGGTTTTGTTTGAATTTTTGATTGAGTGATGTCCTTGGGTTATTAGTTGATAATGATCCTTGGCAATTGAATTAGGTGTTACAAAAAGGTTTAGTTTGTTTGACTTGTAACTGCACCGCGAAGGAAAGTTGTATTCCAGTTGTTAACTTTTACATCCATCATCGAGCATCATGTTTCGTATTCCGCATCATGTTAAACATGGCATTGTTACAACGTGTAGTGAACGAAGGTGAACACATGGTAGTTAATCAAGTTGCGGAGGAGGTTAATCCGTCTGTTGAGGTCAGATCGAATACTTGTGGAACATCGTAGGAATCAGACTTTTCCGTCAACGAAGGCAAGCCCCGGATGCATACAACCCTACCTTGTGTTTTACAAATTGATTTCGCTTTTGCTTATTCTATACTACATTAAGTGATTAGGAGTCAAGTGGAAACCTAATTGGTGCATTACCAACCTTGCTTTTCCATATCTACCTTGTTACCAGTTTTAATTCGAAAATGACTAGTTGTGCTTAGTCATGCTTAGTCGGGTGATTACCTGTCACCTACGGATTTCAAATAGATCTTTGGTTACTTATGTTATCATGAGATATGAGAATGTGAAGTAATAAACTTAGACTAGGCGGACTCGGTGTGTGAGAGCCACATGACATGGAGGTCTTGTGAGCGGCTTCTTTCCACCTGTGTCGATTAAGGTCCGTCCATTATTGAACTGTGTGCGGTGAGACTTTGTAGTACTAACCACATACTCCGGTAAGCCTTATCTTGGCGATTCTATTACGAGAATGGCTACTCGCGCACTGGGAGTGGAGAGATGGCGGGAATAGCGTGTACCCACATGGCAATGGGCTGGATTGGTGGAGTACTGTATTCTCGGGTGGCGCGGACCCATTCTTGTTTTTAGAGGATCCGAGAGTAGGTTGGTATATGTAGGTCGGGGACCTGCATATGTCGTGTGGTCTAGAATTCCCAGCTGGGTTATAATCGGTTCGAATTGTCATTGCTCCTCGGTTATGGAGACTCACTTCTCTGTTCATCATCGTAGTTTAATAACTGAAATTTGAGAAGGTGTTGGATATGAAGTTTCATGATCTCAATACGGATCGTGTCATCTTTGTATGTGATTTTGTGAAGTTTTAAATGTCGAAATAAAGAATTTTGTTAAAAAGCTTTTATGCAAAAGAACTTTGATTATTGCTAAAGCCCTACCTTAAATCCCTAAGCTTGCATTCCTGAGTTTATCAGTTCTTATTTTGGTTAAGTCTTGTTGAGTACTTTTGTACTCAGGGTTTGTTGACCCTTGTTGTAGGTGAGCCTCATGAGCAGATCTATTTTGGATCATGCTGCATGACTATTGTTCGATCTGACGATGAGAAGTAAATGTGTGGCCCTTGGGCAGGATAGTTTTATTGTGTGTTTTGTATTATGTTATAATGCCACTCCACTACTACATTTTGTATTAATTATTGAACTTAGTTTGTAAGGTTTGAAACCACTGGTTTGTAAACTAAGTTATTGTAAGACTTCCACTATTTTTACTCTAATGAATATATTTGATTAAATGTTGTAATACTGCAATGACTCTGTAATGTGATCCTGCCCAGAAATCATGGATGATTCAGGGTTCCCTGAGGACACCCGATAGACTTCTTAAGTTACCAGGAACATATGCATAGTTGTCAAAGGTCATTGGATTGTGACAAGTGCATGTGGGTCCTATAATTTAGGAGGTTCTACCATAGAATGGTATCAGAGCATGATCGTTACAAAGTCTTTGTCGTATTGGTTTACAAAAACTTCAAAACAATTTGGGATGACTAAATTTAACTTGTTAATTTGGTCCAAATTGCTTCTGACTTATCTTATTTCTTTCTCACCATTCCTTATATGATTAAAAAGGTTTTGTGTGGTGGAGTAGTAATTGTACTATGCCCTATATAAAAACAAATGTTGTTTATGTGCATTATAAGCTTGGATGGTTTTGTTCGTAAGAACGATTCATGCATCATGATTAATTCACTCGTTACTTCCTTCACCTCTGAGTCTGGAGTTGAGTAGTGAGTCTGGTTTGAGTAATGTAATCTATTCTAGCTGCTCTTTTGACTTTGATCAAGTGGTCTTACTTGGATTAAATTAGCTTCCTACAGTATGGCTTGTACCAAGATGACGTCCTGTAAGTCCACTGGACCCAAAGGAGTTCCTCATCACCAACTTGCCCCTAGGAATGATGGTGCTAGCAGTAGCAGCTCTAGGCCTGATCCCTAGGCAGAGATACAGAGGATTTATGCAGAGTTAGCACAAGCTACTAGAGATAGGGCTTTGGATGCCATACAGGTAGGAGAATTACAAGATCAATTGAGGCGTCTCACCACCGCGCATAGGAACTGCAAACGTATGTTAGTTTGTATGGTGGAAGGAAGGAATGAAGCTTGGCATAGGGAAAATGTAGCTAGAGCTAGAACTCATGAACTATAATTCTATGTAGAAGATTTAGAAGAACATAATACTTATCTGCATGAGGAAGTTCATAGGCTAAGCAATCTACTAGATCCAAATCATGAACCCCAAGCTAATGCCATGGACCCCAGTGTCATCCTTGCCGATGATGACGAATCAGAAGAGGAAGAAGAAGATCCTGAAAAATTAGTAATGATCGATGAAAGTGATAATGAAGGCAGTAATATTTCTGGAATGGATACCGAGCCTGAAGTTTGAAGTAATCGAGGAAAGGAGTAGAGTTGTATAATAGTTAGTTCTAGTTAAGTAGTTTTGTTTAGGTTCATGTGGGTTTGTGTTTATATTAGTAAACTCTATGTAATATGTCTGGAGTAAGCTTTGGTGCAATTCAATAAAGACTTGTGAATAAAGTTTGGTTTGTTATGAGCAGATGCATCATACGCGGGGTTTGTATATTCCGGGAACTTCACAAGATGGGAATGATATTCCAGATCCACCACCAGTTCCAACAAATCTGGCTGATGCTATAGCCACACTTGTCAATGTGACGGTCGAAAATTCTTGTTTGCTTCATGAGATAGCTCAGAGTAATCAGAATTAGATGCAAGGAAACCGTGGTCGCCACCATAACAGGCAGGAGGCTACATATGTTGATTTTACAGACACAAGACCACCGGTGTTCACCAAGGTAGATGAACCATTGGAGGCTGATGATTGGCTTCGAACCATGGAGTAGAAATTTGATCTTATTCCATGCACGGAGTATCAGAAACTTGCGTTTGTCGCCCAGCAACTTCGAGGGGCAGCAAGTGCTTGGTGGGCAAACTTAGTGGCTATGCAACCAATTGACATTCCAATAACTTGGGCTAAGTTCCATACTGCCTTCAGAGCCCATTATATCCCTGAAGGAGTTATGGCTATGAAGCTGGATGAATTCCTTGCTTTGAAGCAAAGGGATCAAACCATGATGCAGTATGTGGGAAGATTCAATCACCTGTCACAATATGCATCTGAACATGTCAATACTGATGCCAAGAAGAAGAGGTGGTTTATGAGAGGTCTAAATACCAAATTGTAGACTATGATGACAACTTGTACCAATGTCACTTACCATGATGCAGTAAATATTGCAATTGCTTCAGAGGCAAAGTATCGGCAACATAAGGAGCTCAAAAAGAAAAAGAGTATGCCGTCTGGATCTTTTGGGGGAAATCAAAAGAGGCAGAGGGTGATTTATCATCCAGTAAATCATAATTGTCCTTCTTATCATCCGCCGCAATTCCAAGCCGGACAACAGTCAAATGTCTGTCCTGCTATAACCTACCCGAATTCACAGCAGACCAATGCTCCTGATGGCAATGCTCCAACGTCCCAGGGTCACAATTATTCATGTTACAATTGTGGAAGGACCGGTCATTTCTCTCGGGAATGTTCGTATTCCAGATAGGCTAATCAAAATTATCAGAAGGCCCCTATCGATCAACAACAGGGTCAGGCACCAAACAAGAACCCCAATTAGAATGCTCAGAAGGGCAAAGATGAGAAGAAGACAGGACGGGTGTTCTATATTCAAGCTAGGGAAATTCCGGAAGAGGAGCCAGTGATGATGGGTATGTTTCCTATTGCCAATCACCCTGCAGTTATACTTTTTGATTCGGGTGTATCTCATTCATTCATCAATAGAACATTTGTGGTAAAGCATAAAATTTCAATTGGGGCAACAAAGGAAAATTTCTTTATACAGTCGTCCAGGGGACGTCTGTGTACTAAGAAAATGGTATACCAGGTACCCGTAAACCTGGGTGGGCATATTTTTCCCACTACCATAATTATCCTTAAGGATCAGGATATAGATGTAATCTTGGGAATGAATTGGATGTATCAGCATAAGGTTATTATAGATGCTTTGAATAGGACATTAAGGGTGAGTTTGCCTGATAGTAATTCTCAACTTCTCATCCAACTTCCAACCTTAAGAAGATCAGTGGGCAAGGTTTGTGCAACTGCTGTCAAAGAGATTAGAGATATCCCGGTAGTGTGTGAATTTCCAGATGTGTTTCCTAAAGATTTACCCGGTCTACCACCTGATAGGGATGTCTAGTTTAACATAGAATTGCAACCTAGAATAGCTCTAATTTCTCAGAGAGCTTATAGGATGCCACCTAAGGAATTGGCCGAGTTGAAGACTCAGCTATAAGAATTGATTGAGAAAGGATTTATTCAACCTAGTTCATCACCTTGGGGATGTTCGACAATTTTTGTGAAAAAGAAAGATGAGACCCTAAGGTTATGTGTCGACTATCATCCGTTGAATGAAGTGACCATCAAGAATAAGTATCCCTTACCTTGGATAGATTTGCTTTTTGATCAATTGGCCGGAGCCAAAGTTTTCTCCAAGATAGATTTGAGGTCAGGATATCACCAAATCAAGATAAAGCCTGAAGATATTCCCAAAACGGCATTTACCACAAGATATGCATTATATGAATACTTGGTAATGTCTTTTGGTTTGACAAATGCTCCAGCACATTTCATGTATCTGATGAATTCAGTATTCATGCCTGAGCTGGGCAAGTTTGTAGTGGTGTTTATTGATGACATTCTAGTATATTCCAAGAATAAGAAAGAACATGCGGAACTTCTCAGAATTGTCCTGACCCGCTTGAGAGAACATCAACTATATGCCAAGTTCAGCAAGTATGATTTTTGGCTTAAGAAAGTACAATTTCTTGGACATGTCTTGTCAGCTGAAGGCGTTGTAGTTGATCCAAGCAAAGTGAAGGATGTGCTTGATTGGAAACCGCCAACCACAGTTCATCAAGTTTGGAGTTTTCTAGGATTGGCGGGGTATTACCGTCGGTTTATTCCAGATTTCTCTAAAGTATCAAAGTCCATAACTGAATTGTTGAAGAACCAAGTCAAGTTTGTCTGGTCATCTGATTATGAAGAGGCTTTCCAGACTTTGAAGAAACTGTTGACCACTGCACCAGTATTAACCCAACCTAATGTCGAGAAGCCGTTTGATGTTTATTGTGATGCTTCAGGTATTGGTATTGGATGTGTGTTGATGCAAGAAGGCTGAGTCATTGCCTATGCATCCAGGCAACTTAAGCAACATGAAGAACACTATTCAACTGATGATCTGGAGTTAGCAGCAATGGTCCATGCTCTGAAGATTTGGCAGCATTACTTGCTTGGTAATACGTGCCATATTTATACAGACCACAAGAGCTTAAAGTATATCTTTACTCAGTCAGAGTTGAACATACGACAAAGAAGATGGTTAGAACTAATTAAAGATTATGACTTGGAAGTACATTATCACCCCGGTAAAGCAAATGTGGTTGCAGATGCCCTCAGTCACAAAAGTTATTGCAATTGTCTGGCAGTGAGAATAATGGGTTTGACTTTATGTCAAGAAATGGAGAAGTTGAATGTAGAAGTAATTCAACAAGGTAGTTTGACCAACATAATTGTTGAAGTCACTATTCGAGATCAAGTTATTGTTGCGCAAAAAGAAAACAAGGGCATAGCCCATATCAAAGAAAGGGTCAGGAATGGAAAAGCATAATGCTTTAGCATCGATGATGAAGGTGTGTTATGGTTCAAGGATCACCTGGTGGTACCAAAGGTTTCTGAGTTGCGGCAGTCAATTCTGGAAGAGGCACATGCTACTAGGTTATCTATCCATCTGGAAAGTAACAAGATGTACCATGACTTGAAACAAAGATTTTGGTGGACTAAAATGAAAATAGAGATTGCTAGATACATAGCAAAGTGTGATACTTGTCAAAAGGTAAAAGCTATACATTTGAGGTCTGCTGGTGAATTACAACCATTATCTATTCCATCTTGGAAGTGGGAGGACATAAGTATGGACTTTATTGTAGGTCTACCCAAGACATCAAAGGGATTTGACTCAATATGGGTTATCGTAGATCGACTAACCAAGTCAGCACATTTTCTTCCAGTTCAGAATACATATCCCACTATACGGTATGCCAAGATGTATTTAGAGTGAATTGTGAGTCTCCATGGAGTACCCAAGACTATTGTGTCCGATAGGGGTACACAGTTTGTCTCCAACTTTTGGAAACAGTTGCATTCTTCATTGGGTACCAAACTACTGTATAGTACAGCTTAGTATCTGCAAACTGATGGACAAACTGAAAAAGTCAATCAAGTACTTGAAGATATGTTAAGGTGTTATGTCCTTAACTATTCCAATAAGTGGGATGAATGCTTACCTTTGGCCTAGTTCTCATACAACAATAGTTATCAGGAAAGCATTAGAATGGCTCCATTTGAAGCACTCTATGGTCGTAGATGCAGAACATCGCTGAGTTGGTCTGAGCCTGGAGAAAGAAGGTTCTTTGGGGTTGACCTTGTGAAAGAAACAGAAGACAAGGTTAAGCAAATACAAAGTAATTTGAAGATAGCTCAATCCCGACAAAAGAGTTATGCGGATAGATGACATAGACCATTGGTGTTTAACAAAGGAGATTTTATATATCTAAAAGTATCACCAATGAAGGGAGTTACCCGTTTTGGTGTTAAAGGCAAGTTGGCACCTCGATATATTGGACCATTCAAATTTTAGAGAGGTATGGAAAAGTGGCATATCGCTTGAAATTACCAGAACATCTCGCAGCTGTACATGATGTGTTCCATGTTTCTCAATTGAAGAAGTGTCTCCGAGTGCCTGAGCAGAATGTTGAGGTTAAAGGAGTGGAACTTGAACCAGATTTGACTTATTCCGAATATCCTATCCGAGTTTTGGATCAGAAAGATCGTGTTACTCGAAGGAGGACAATCAAGTTCTACAAGATACAATGGAATCAACATTCAGAAGAAGAAGCTACTTGGGAATCAGAAGATTACTTGCTAGAAAATTTCTAGAGTTTCTTGCGTCAATGTAGAGTAATGTTAGTTGAGCTCGGTTGTTACAAATTGTGTTTTGTAAAGAGACCTCAGCTGTTTTATGGACATATTTTGTATGTGTTCTCGCGACACATTTCCTTTTCCATTACTTACCCTATGGCTTTGAATCTCGGGGCGAGATTTCTTTTAGGGGGAAGGATTGTAACACCTCGGGTGTTTAAATACTAAAAACAGGACATGTCATCATATGCATTGCAAGGCATTGGTCATATTGCAAACTTCGATATGCATTCACTAAAACAAGTTTACATTTATGTTATGAGTGTTGAATTGAATTGTTTGAATCAAGTTCAAAATTTGGTTTGGATTTGAATTTTCGAGAAAACCCCGATTTTCAGCATTTAAATCCTACCCTAAAAACTCATTTCAAAATCTAAGCATATTTTGGGGTTGAGCCCAAAAGCAAAAGTGTAGAGCTTGTCAAGTTATACAAAGTTTATTTTTGGAGTTTTCAAAGTTGTTATGAAAAATTTGAAGTAATTCGAAAAGGCGTAATTCGTTAAATGTCTCCATTTGAATTCAAAAGTTCATTTCAAAATGTAGACTGAATTAGGGGTTAGTTATAAAAGCAAAGTTGTAGAACTTTGAATTTTGAACAACTTTTATTTTTGGAGATTTTTGAGTTGTTATACAAATTTGGGAGTAATTTGAATTTGAAAACGCATGGCAATTCTGTAATTACTGTGAATAGTATTCACCGCCTAAGCTACATGGCCGGCGACCTTCTTCGGCGTTCCTGGCGCATCGTGGCCGTCTGTGGCGTCGCGCTGGCACGGGGAAAGGCTCTGTAGCGGCTTCCTTGAGCTTCTGAGCCGCGTTTTAAATACCGAGACACCGTCGTCAACCTTCCCTTCGCTGCTCTGTTTTTCCCGTCGCTCTTGCTCATCTCCGGCGAGCCCTCGTCGTCGAACCAATGCCTCTGCCATCACAGCAAAGCGTCCATTAGTTTTGCCTACTCCTTGCGCGCCTAGCCATCCTACTGTGGTCGCCTGAAATTGCCGAGAACCCGCTGTCCACGCCTTTCTTCCCCGCGGCCGGCAACCTCACCACCGCGGGCGTGTCATCGTGGCCAGAGCCCTCCGGTGAGACGTGCCCTTGATCGGTGTACATATGGCTTCATCTCGATGCCGTGGTGCTAAATACCTCGTTGATTTATCGTTTTGCCCACTGCAGTCACCGGAACATCGTCGTCGACGAAGTCTGCTCCGCCGTGACCGCTGTCAACATCGACCTGCGTCACCGTAGCTTTTCCGGTCTCGTTCTTTGCTCCAACGTGATCGTGGTGAGTTGCTGAACCTTCCTGTGCCTTTTGTTTGATCTCTACCAGCCTTGTTTCGCCGGCGTAGCGCTGCCATGTCACCGCGTCTGCCATGGCCAGCGCAAGCCTCGAATCGTGCCGTGATTGAGTTTCCACGATCGTTGCCGCTCTCCCTCGTAAAATCAAAGCTCCTCCTTGACGTCCGTTATCGCTCAGCAGAGAACATGCTCGCCGAGCTGAACACGGTCCGCAAGTTCAACTAGTACGTATTTTCTACAATTTTCTAAGTTTTTTTCATTTCATGGAAAAATTAATTCTAAGATCACGTAAGCCGCCGGGGACGAGGATGGCGCGTGCTCCAGCGAGGACGAGCGAGGCGTGATTTTGATGAACTAATTTAACTTTTGTTTATCCAAACATATATGCAAATCATCATGTGATTTTGAGCTAAAAATGACATATAAAATCATAATAAAGTCCAACATATAAAGTTACACATGCATCTACATCGTAAAATGAGATAAGCTACTGATAAAACATAAGAGTGTTAAGTTTGTTACCTCCAAAATCGGAGAGCAACATCAATGGAGGGGGAGAGAGCAAGAACAACAACAAGCTGAAAAACAGAGGCCATGAGTTTGAATGGAATGGCTCGGGCTTGGGGAGGAAGAAATGAGCTGGTCTATAGGCTGAGATAATTAGTCCCGGTTAGGGGGCCAAACCGGGACTAAAGATTAATCTTTATTCCCGATGCATCACCCAAACCGGGACTAAAAGCTTTAGTCCCGGCTGGTATTATCAATCGGGACTAAAGGTTTATCTTTAGTCCCGGTTGGTAATACCAGTCGGAACTAAAGATCCCTGCCCCGCGGACGATCGTTGGGTAGGAACCTTTAGTCCCGGGGGCAAAAAAATGCTGAGGCTAATGTTAAATTGGGACATCGTTCTAAAGTCTGTTCTCTAGTAATGATTCTAGCTTAACTTGGTCCACCCTCTAAGGTTGCCAACCAGAGTTACCTCCCCCTCCCGACCCACCATAGACACCTTGAACCATATGAACCATGAACCGTGGCTTTAGCTTCTGCCCCACGAGCAATGCTGGCCAGGTTGGGTCCCAATTGTGTGGCAGGTCAGGATGGTAGAAGAGGGAACAGCTACAGCTTGGTTCGGCTGTGGCACTAGCACAGATCGATCGATCCCCCGGCCCTTTCTCTGATGCACTGGCACTGCACGCGCATCATGCCAAAGCGGCGGCCGGCGATGAAGCGACCACGGCTCTGGTCTTCGTTCCCCAGCCGCGCCTAACGTAACTACAGCGGCATCACTAGATCCGCGGTGGCGTGAAAGCCCGCCTACGGAGTGGCAGAAGGCTCCGCCGCCGATGCCAAATACTGAAGTACCCACACCACACGATCGATTACCTACTGAGACCGCCGATCGAGACCCCTTCCTGTGCAGGGAGCATGCACCTCGTCCGCACCTCGATGGCTCCAAACCACCCGCTACTCAGCATCCAAGAGTGGAACGAAAGAGAAGAAAGAGAAGAGCACAGCCAACAAAAACCTTAGTTGTAGGGGATCGGCCGGATCAGAGAGCAAAAAAATCGATTTGCGAGGAGAGGAGTCCAGGCTCGAGAGATCGGGGCAAACCTTAGCATGCAGTGGGGATCGGATAGGATCGCCGCTCGCGGTGTTCGCGCGACCAACGAAGCGCGGCGCGGTGGGGACTACTTGGAGACGACGTCTCTGTGAGTCAGGCGACTGCCGGCCGAGTGACTGGAAACGGACGGATGGAGAGACCCTCTCGCGCTCTCACTTGATCGAAACCCTAGCTACCTCTGACGATGTCAGCGCGCCGTCGTCCTTGATGCCGTCCGTTGCATCCGACGGCTGGCCCGCCAACGCACCATAACAGCCAGCGACAGCACGAGGAGATCGATGCCAGCTAGCTGGGCGACGAAACCAAACGGCGTAAGGGGAAGAGCGGAGCGCAGTGGCAGGCATGAAATTAAAACACACAGAATTTAAGACGTGTGCACAATTTTAAGCTATCTGACACCTATGCGCGTGTCTGTACCTCTTCTTCCGTGGCCCTAACGGCCTCACAACTACTGATCGCTGCCATAGTTAGGTTCACGTAGGGTGGAGAAAGGAGCTCCCACCGCAAAGATTGGTGTGGAAGAAAGGGAAGAAGAAGCTTCACCACAAGCCCTCTACTCAACCTAGGGTCCCATGTTCTGTTTCTTGGAGATCCAAGGCGTGAGCCTTATCCTACATCCTAGGAAGCTAAGCTAGAAACCTTACCCAATCTCATGAATAAGGTCAGCTACCCATGGGTGTCATAGATCTCTCTAACAACCTCTACGAAGTACGAACAAGCCCAACACAAGAAGACGCCATATCCACTCTCGGCAAGCTCGAGGGTGAGCCTCAGTGCCTTCACCGTGGCTGATAAATGGTCCAACAACATTTTCAAGGTAGTACTGTACAGACTAGCAGTTTTTTTGTCTAAAACACTCGAAAGGTCCAAGACTACCTCAAGGATGGTCTGAGTGACCAACCAGAACATACAAAAACTTGAGTTTCTGTCCATAACTCATAGACAGTCTGGGACACACTGAACGGTCTAACAACAACAATGATGTTTTTTGTAGAAACTTAGAGCCTCAGCCCTGAACCTATGGACTGTCTGAGTATATTCTCGGTCGGCCCACAACATAGTCCAAAGCAGACTATAGACGTGCTGATTCTTGTCCTGATTGGATGGACGACCCCCGATACATCACTTCGGATAGTTCCTAGAATTGCATGCACGTACAAATGACACCATCTTTGGACAGCACTAACCAGAACACATGAACAGTTCCCTACATGCCTTGACAGATTGTCCGAGTAAGGCCATAACCTTCTAGAGTTGAGGTGCACCTCATGCTATGTCTACTCTCACAGGATTGAAAGGAGATCAATCTCGGGTGTACTCTCATGATGGTAATGTGCACCGGAAGTGTCCTACACTTCGTCAAAAAGGGTTTTTAGGGGCGGTTGTAGACTATTTGTAGGGGCGGTTTGCCTAGCCGCCCCTACGCAAGGGTCTCTACAAATCATGCATTTGTAGAGGCGGTTCCCAGGCCGCCCCCTACAGATCGATTTGTAGGGGCTGCTGGTGTTTTCAGCCGCCCCTACAAATCGATTTGTAGGGGCGGGTCGTATTACCAGCCGCCCCTACAAATAAATTTGTAGGGGCGGCTCGTATTATCAGCTGCCCCTACAAACAGGTATTTGTAGGGGCGGTTCAATCTAGAACCGCCCCTATAGTACGTTTTTCCGCAAAAAAAAAATCAAATTTACAATTCAAAATCGTGTTGCCGAACGTGCCACGACCAACGTTCCGAACCGCGATCGCGTTGCCGAACGCCCCGCGACCAACATTTCGAACCGCGTTCGCGTTGCCGAACGCCCCGCGACCAGCGTTCCGAACCACGTTCGCGTTGCCGAACGCCCCGCGACCGCGACTACAAGCACAAGAGTATTCTATAAACTACAATTACAAGTCCAATTCACTAGAATATATACAATCCATCATTAAATATATAAATTCCATACACATTGTTATCAACGTCCTAGAGCTAGTCTTTCAGTCTCACGAAGGTGTTGGTACTGAGGATTTGTACCTAACTCAGACTCTCGGTCATGGTAGGGCCTCTGATGTGTACAATCTGGTCCAATATGAAGTTGCAAAGGTCACCGACGAGCTCTAAGAGTTGGTCACCCTTGTATGGGTCTCTTTTCATTCCTTTCTCTTCTCTCCACTACAAGAGAACAAGTTTCGGTTTAGTATTTTATACCATTTACGAAGTTTTTATACTACGGGTGAAGAGGTTCAAACTTACCCTTAAGGAGTGTCTCCTGTAGGCACCGGTGTTACTCATTATAGAACATATATAGTATCCACAATGTACACTCCCAGACTTCTGCTTGGGGCACTGTGTGTTTTGCATATGAAAATGTTAAGTAATGCTTTTGACAGCTATGTAATGGAGTACTGAAGAAGTAAGTTACACTTACCGCACATAGTGTTTTTATAGCCAGCTTTTCCTTCCTTGCTGGATCATGCCTTCCATGATGATTAGTGACATAGAACATAAATGCCCTGTTCGAATTATTTTAGCAAATACAACTTGTTAGTATCCAAAAGTGAACGTTACAAGTATGTATACAAACATATAAGCTAATGAGGATTGTCGATATGTATATGTCTTGAGAATCGATATGAAGTCTTTGTATGTCGCCGGGTCCTTATCTAATGAATCAAAGACCCAAGCCATGCTCCTCCCGACATCGACGGCTATACAAATCCAGTGGTTGCTGCATGGATTTAATCATAGAACTAGATAAGCTCTTTTGCATCGAATAAAATATATCGAACAAAGCTTTAAGTATAGAGTTGAGCTTACTCGAAGTTGTATGGTAGCCATATAGTAGAGTGTTGTTGGAGATTTTTGAAAGCCAGGGCAATGTATGCCATAACCTTAAGGGACTCTTCCCTTAGTTTCGCCGTATGGATGTGCTCTTTCTCCCGAAGAGTCTTTGCAGCAGCTAGCTCTTTGGCATCAAGTGTCCACCGTTTAGGGTAATTGAAATTTATTTGGGCTATAGCTTGAGGGTCCACATACCCGACTTTTACACTTGACATTTGTTTGACAATGTGCACTTGCATTCTACAAATCATGGCGTGGGTTAGTTACAACAAAATTCAAAGATAACATTCATATCACATCGAGAGGACAAGGACTTACAGGCACCACGTGCAAATTAGATTCATCTCCATTTCTCCCAGGTGAAAGCATGTTTGCATGTCATTGAAGTCAAAGACAATTTTCTCGGCTGGGCTTCCAAATGTGCCGGTGGGAAAGCATGCTTGTATGATATCTATGCTCGTTGGGAGAACACGCAAGTACCAATCATGGAACCTTCTCATTCCAAGTGGTAGGCGTTGGATGTCCTGGTTTGGTAGGAAGGGCTTGCCTCTTTCATATGTTTTCGGGCAATCCTTTGACCATTTGATGGCATCAACATTTGGATACTGCTTTGCAATTTGGTGGAGTTTGCTAGTGACGGCCTCCTCAGAACCCCGTGATGAGACTTTTTTAACTTGGTTCTCAGGCTTGAACTGGTCATGGGAATACCACTTGGACACCGACGAGACGTCTTTGATCGGAACATAAACTGGCCTTATGGTGATTGGATGCTTCTTTCGAATTTCCCATTCAGGCACGTCCTCATCTTCTTGTGCTGCAGCTTCTTTAGGAGGCACTCGTTGTTCATGTATCGGCTGTGCTGATTGAGAAGACTGTGGTATCTCATGATGCACTTGCTCGGTACGAGTTGGAGAAGGTTGTGGCATCTCATCAGGCACATGCTCGCTAGGAGGCGGGGAAGAATGTGGCATCTCAGGAATGTGAGGGTCACGAGACGGTAAAAATATCACCCCGACCTCAACAACTCACTCCAAATTTGGGAGAGGGGGAGGCGGCGAAGAAGCAGTCAATATAATGTCCCGTTTGTGCTAGAGGATGAACTGCCCCATAACGTCTCCGAGTAACACCAGCCCCTCGGGAGTTGCGTAGTCTATCCTCCACTACATGAACTCAGGCTTCACTATATGCACCTCGACCCTAGTGTAGTCCTGAGGTATCTTATTATTATGGTGTAAGCCACCGGGAGGATGTGCCACACCCGTTGCCACCTCCATCATAGTGTTCTGCTGGCCGCTGAGAAACACCAAGGTGCAACTAGTTGGTTCCCGTATGCGATCGACTAGGGTTGTGGCTACAGTGGAACCTTGGCTGCTAGGAACTTTCGCAGGGCTGCCAACTAATGCCAGTTCTCCCGGCGGCGTCTCTAATATCCATGGCTCCATAGACAGTCCTTGCTCCTCTAGCGCCTTCACAACTAGAGCCTTCACTTGGAGCTCAAGACTAGTCTCCCGGTCTTGGCCATGTTTCATGTACATGTGCCTGTCCTCTTCGAATCCTTGCTTCCAGGTCGTCCTTTTCCCTAGCCCCCTGGTGCGGCCCATGTGCTCCTTGTTTCCCAAGCCAAGGCTAAGCTCGTCCCTCTCTCTGGAAGGATTGAATGAGCCCTTCTCCTTGTCTTCAGTATATTTCAGTATCCTTGATACCGCCTCTTGGGTCTCTGGCTTATCAAACTTAAGAATACTGCCAGATGATTCTGTACTCCTCACATATATCCAGTTCCTTGAGCGTACCTTCAAATTCGTCATATCGATATTCCCAGCAGCTGCGGCCTCTTCATCCATCTTCCTAAACTGTTCTTCCTTGGCATAGTAGCAACCAAGGCCTAGATGATGGTGGTGTTTGTTCCTCTTCGCCAGCTCGGTGTTACGGGCACTGAGCTCCAATGCCTCTGGTGAAGTCTTCTGAGCCACGAGCTCCTCCCATTTACTAGGAGTTATTTTGCCAAACTCGTTGAACGGAGTTAACCCCTTTTGGATATACTTCGTGTTGAGCTCTGACCTCCAACGTCGGAATGACTCTCCCATCATCCTGATAGCATCTTTTTACCAATTCATGCTTACCCTCTGGAAATCTAAAATTGACCTTCAGCTGCCTATCCCATAGTGTATTCTTTGTGTTCTCTGGTACCTCTTTCCAGTTAGGGATCGCTGGGTTCAATTTATCTCTTACTAGGGCCCCGATCACATTACAGAATTTTCCACTTAGTTCCTTCGGCTCAAGGATCTCCCCTGCTGGCCCGACCTCTGTTATCACATAGCATGCCTTATCTAGATATAGATTTCCTTTTCTATCCCCTCATTTCCTCTTAGGCTTGGTAGTCGTGGTTGTGTCTTGAGTTTGTGGAGCAGAGGCATCGTGATGTCGCAGACATCGACATCGTCTTTTCTGAGTTTCAGGAGGGACCTATATATATGACAGGTCAAAGTGTTAGCAGAGGTAACACAGCCAAAGCTTTAGCAAAATTTACAAGCTAAGGCTTTTTCCCTACCTCCTCGTTCGGGTCAAAATCCTTATCCAAATCTTCCTCCGTTGGCCTCCTTCTAGCTTCACATGGGAAACGATCCTTGAGACTTTCATATCCCTCTTCTGAGTCATCTTCTTCTTCTTTGCCTTCAGCAGCCTCTCCTGCTCTTCCTTCTGCTCCCCCTTCCTCCTCGTCACACTGCTCCTGAGTAAGCATCACTTCTAGATCCTTTTTTAACTCGTTATCGAACTGCTCCTGAGTTAGCTGGTCCTCTAGTGCTTGCTTCTCATTAGTTGGGTGCTCATCATGCTCGGGGCATCGGGCTACACTGTCTGGTGTCCGTGACATTATTTCACGCTTTGTTCTAATAGATGCAAGAAAGTATGCTTTAGGTACGTGAGAAGGTATAAGAAATCAAAAAGGGCTATAAACCAAAGTAGTCCTATAAAACAACAATATATCAAAAAAAAAGAGTGGTAGCAGTGGTAGAGGCCTCAGAAACATGTCAATCATCATCTGATCTTGAACTTGGAGCATCAAGGCATCATAACAGAGAAGAGAGGAGAAGGTAATGTAGGGGCGGCTGCTAATGATGCCAAGTTCCTCACAAGTTCTTGATCATCAGCTCATATTCCATATAATGTATGGACTTGGACAATTTCATCATCGGCAAAACAAAGGAGAGGAGAGGAGAGGGGAGATTTTGCAAAAAAAAAACAACAGCTGCTTAGCAAACAATATACATGTCGCATTTTAAGGTATATATTTATACAAAATATTACCAACATCTGTATATTATCCATCGATACTATTAAGAGTTAAGCACTATAATTATTATTACCTCTTGTGTATATATCTCTAATGAAACTTAAGAAAAATTGACTTGAGATGTGCATTCTTTTTGGATGAAGCCTCCCAGGAATGGTGTAGGAGTAAAGGTCAACAACATCGGTCACTCTAGAATTTTCTACGGACCATGATAGCAATATAGCACAGATATATACATAATGATAGTAAAAGTATTTAACAAAATATGATCACAAAAGAATATCAGCTTTTCAAATGTGTGCTTGTACTACTAAATGCATAGCATGTAATACTCATCATCTTCATATTAGCATGTATTAACTAAAAATTACCAGAGATCTGATACTTACCGGTCCAGATGGACGATGTGCACTGGCGTGCGGGGGCAAGACATCGAGGGTCGGCGTGCGGGGGCGGGCGCTGGGGGCCGGGCACGGGACGCCGGGGGTCGGCGCGCGGGTGCGGGACGCCGGGGGCGTGCGGGAGTGGGACGCCAGGGGTCGGCGCGTGGGGGCGGGCGCCGGGGGCCGGGCGCGGGACGCCGAGTGTCGGCGCGTGGGGGTGGGACACCGGGGGCGTGCGGGGGTGGGACGCCGGGTGTCGGCGCGCGGGGGCGGGCGCGGGTGCGCGTCGCCGAGAGCGCCGGGGGCTGGTGTGGGCGGGCGCGGGACCTGCGGCGGAAACCCAAGGCACGGGCAGCCTGTCGGCGTCGGAGGAAGAAGACAGCGCCCAGACGATGACTCCCATGCGCTTCTTGCTATTTATACCCGGTACTATTTATAGGGGCGGTTCCTGATCTAGCCGCCCCTACAAATGCATTTTAGGGGCGGTTCCTGATTCAACCGCCCCTACAAATATTTTCTGTTTTTTTTAAATTATAAATTCTATATTTTTATATCATAAAAACACAAAGTAATATAAAAAAATATGTATATGCACAAATATATTATTTTGTATTATTCTATATATGCACAAATTATAAATTCTATATTTTGTAGTAAAAACAATATAGAAAACAAAAAAACAAAAATTAAAATTTTGAATTTTAAAACTTTGACTACAATTTTATGACATTAAATGAAATAAAATGAAAATATTGTAAACATAAAAGTTGTATAACTCATCAACATGTACAACTTTTATTTTGGTCATCTTGTCATGTGACTTTGTTTAAACGATTCAAATTTTGAAATTCAAATAATTTTAACTTGAAATAATATTTTGAAAGAGTAAATGATTTTAGATGAAAACCTCATGAATATCAAAGTTGTACAAACTCATCAATATGTACAACTTTTATTTTGATCATATTTTCATTTGACCAAATTTGAACAGTTGAAATTTTGAATTTCACTAAATGGC
Source organism: Miscanthus floridulus (assembly GCF_019320115.1). Taxonomy (NCBI): domain Eukaryota; kingdom Viridiplantae; phylum Streptophyta; class Magnoliopsida; order Poales; family Poaceae; genus Miscanthus; species Miscanthus floridulus. The sequence goes on along the minus strand of NC_089592.1, from coordinate 30,789,482 downwards.
AACTTCAAACAAGATTTTGAAACTTAAATGATTTCAACAATAAAAGTCGTGAACATAAAAGTTGTTGAAATCCTCATTATCTACAACTTTTATTTTGGTCACTTCTTCATGTGACAAAGTATTAGTAAACATTGTTCATAAATTCACATATGACTTATAGTTTCATGAACTATACGAGAAACATGTTGATTTATGAACAATGTTTAATATCACTTTGTCAGATGAAGAAATGATCAAAATAAAAGTTGTAGATCTTGATGAGTTATACAACTTTGGTATTCATCACTTTTTCAGCTGAAATAATTTAATGGTTGAAAATCTCGTTCGAACTTATCATTTTTTTAAATTTGAAAAATTGAAATGCTCAAACTTTGTCAAATGAAAAGAATGATCAAATCAACACACTAACTTGATAGGGCAAGATTTTAGAAAATTTTAGGAAAAAAATCATCACATTTGGAGTTAGTATGAGGGAGAAAGACTAGTTACAAATTTTAACCAGAGATTAAAAAGAAAAATCACAACTGTTCATGATGATCAATGATGAACAAGTGTGATTTCTCTTTTTAATCTGTAGCTGAAACTTGTAACTAGTTTTTCTCCCTCATACTAACTCCAAATATGATGGTTTTTTCCCTAAAATTTTCTAAAATCATGCTCTATCATTTTAGTCTAGTCATCTATCTTTGTCACTAATTTTGAACAATTCAAATTTTAAATTTTAGAAAATGATAGCTTCAAACCTGATTTTCAAACACTAAATGATTTCAGCTGTAAAGGTGATGAATATAAAAGTTGTATAACTCATCAAGATCTCATAAAGTTTTAGTAGTAATATATAGTCTCACACGCATGCATAAACGAAGTCTTACAAACGCACACTTACACAAACACTACACGTTCAACAACTAGCTAGCCCGCTGTAACGACTTTCCCCTTGACACCTTTTTGTTCCCATGGCATTATATCTTTGGAGATGTTCTTTTCCACAACACTGATCCTTTTAGGAAAGTATATGAATAGCGGCATCTTATCGTAGTTATTGTAAGCTTCAACATCGTCCACGCCATCAACTCCAATAATGTGTTGTTTTCCAGAGGCAACCACGTGCTTTGTCTTCTTCTTCGGGAGGAGGTTACTTTGTGGGTCAGACATATAGAAAACTTGTGCGACACGTGAAGTGAGCACCCAAGGGTCATCTTGGTAGCCTAGATTCTCGAGGTCCAGGACTCTCAATCTGATCTCGTTCAATTGGTGTTGTTTGATCCAGCGGCATCGAAACAGGGCCACTGTTATATCCCTTCCATAGTCAAGTTCCCATATCTCTTTAATGATGCCAAAGTATTGGATCTTTCGCCCCAATCCATCGATAGCCTCTATTCGAACACCGCTGTTTTGGTTCACATATTTACTATCCTTTGCTTGGGTATAGTACGTATACCCATTGATGTCATAAGCATTCCAAGATGTCACTTGTCTCGATGGCCCCTCCGCTAACCTACTGATGGTAATAGAGTCTATGGTTTCTCCAGGCAGTATGTTTTGGTCCTTCAACCATGTAATTAGTCGTTGCTTGTGTTGTTTCATGACCCAATCATCCGAATGGCTATTTCTCTCCGCCGTAATGATAGCCAAGTGTTCATCAATGTACGGTTGCATTAGTTGTGTACTCTGCAAGACACTATAATGCGCCTAACTCACCTCTTTGTAATCATGGTCGATGAACACTTTTCTACCACTGGTGTCCTTCCCAGCCAGCCTATCCTTGTGACGAGAATTGGGTTTACCAATCCCTTTCTGTACTTTTAGGTACTCTTGACAGCACTCGACGACTTCTTCAGTACTGTAACCCTCTATCATAGAGCCCTCTGGGTATGCTCGATTATGCACATATCGACTTAGAACCAACATGAACCGCTCATAGGACCACATTTCATGCAAGTAGTAAGGGCCCAATGCCTGTATCTGATGAACTATGTGAATCATGAGATGTGGCATTATATCAAAAAAAGCAGGAGAAAAACACATCTCCAGTTGATTTTGTGTCTCCACCACAAATTCATGTAGGTCACTCAGCTCTTGCTTGCCAATCGTCTTCTGTGAGATCTTCGAAAAGAAGTAGCACATGCAGGTGATGGCCATTTTCAAGAACTCTGGCTTTATAGCCCTGATTGCAATAGGTAGAAACACTATCAGCATCACATGGCAATCGTGAGCCTTGCAGTGTGTTATTGACAAGTCCTTCATCGACACTAGCTTCTTCACATTTGCTGAAAACCTAGTCGGGACTTTGATCCCCCTCAGGAAAGTGCATATAGCTCTCTTCTCGTCTGGTGTTAGGTTGAAGCACGCCGCGGGCTGAGTGTATTTTCCATTAGCCTCAGGTACCGGGTGAAGCTGTGGAATCACGTTTAGCTGCACCATGTCCTTCTGTGCTTTCAGACCATCCTTTGACTTTCCTGTGTCCATCAAGGTAGCAATGAGACTCTCAAAGACATTCTTCTGCACGTGCATAGCATCAATGGCATGGGGTACCTCCAAGTCTGGCCAATAAGGCAGATATTGAAAGAAGATTGATTGTTTCTTGAAAGGTACTCCTTCGACAGGAGGTGTGCTTCTATCTCTGTTTGTCCCATCCGGATTCTTCTTTCCATAGACAACGCGTATGTTTTTCACCATTCTGTACACATGTTCTCCGTTATGACGTCTCTTCGGAGGGGGTTCAATCTCCAGGGCATTGTCATAAAATCTAAAGAACAATTTGTTGCAGTACTTGTGACTTGTCTTTAAGAAGCGTCGGTTCCTTAGGTAAACTATCTTCTTGGATGCATCTAGGTACACCCATGTGTACCATCCAAGCAAACCAAGCATCCCATCTTCCCTTTGATCTATCCAGACACAGCAAACAGCGTGGGGTAATCACTGGTAGTAACAAATATTATTGCTCTACATATGAAGTCCTCCTTTCGGAACGCATCGTACATCTGCTCCCCATGCCTCCATAGCCTCTCCATTTCTTGCATCAAAGGCTCGAGGAACATGTCTATATCAATGCCTGGTTGTTTAGGGCCAGAAATAAGAATAGTAAGGAGAAGGTACTTTCTCTTCTGACACAACCATGTTGGGATGTTGTACATGGTCAAGATCACTGGCCATGTGTTGTGGTCGCTCATCCTCTCATTGAAGGGATTCATTCCATCGGTGCTCAAGCCAAACCGTACATTCCTTAGGTCATCGCTGAATTCTTTATGCTTCTCATCAAACCTTTGCCACTGACTACAATCAGCCGGGTGTGCAATCTTATCATCATCCACCTTGCGCTCATCATCCCACCATGTCATGAGTGTGTCTTCTTTAGGGTTTAGGAAGATACGTCTTAAGCAGTCGGTCACTGGCAGGTACCACGTTACCAAGGCAGAATTTCTTCTCTGCTTTGCATCATTGCCTAATGGAGTGTCCTCTGGGGGTTGAGATTCTTGTACCACCTTTTTTGTACCCTTCTTATTCCTCTTTTTCCCCATGGAGGCTTCGTCCCCACCGTGAAGGTCACTGTTTTTGTACCGGCTGGCCCCACACCGGGGACATTTGTCCAGTGACTTGAATGTTTCACCATGAAAAAGTATACAGTGGTTGGGGCATGCATGAATTTTTTCAACCCCCATTGTCAATGGACTTATGACCTTCTTTGCTTGGTATGTGTTGGTGGGAACTGAGTTTGGTTGTGGCAGCACCCATGACAGGAGATGCAATAGATCATTGAAACTATAGTCTGACCAGTCGTACTTAGCCTTTAGGATGAGCAGCTCAAGCACAAAACATAGCAATGTCCAATGTGTCGGACAACCCTTTTCAACACCATACACAGTCTCCTTCGATGCTTTTGTCACCCTTTCCAAATTTTCTAGACCTTTCAGGCTATTTAGTAAAATCTCTAGTCCAAGGGCTCGAACCATGTCCTCCAAATCATCTTCATCCCTGACACGTGCTCCACCATCATTATTGGCACCACCTTCGTCGTTACCATCCCAACCACCAGCATCACCTCCTTGTTCATTGCCAAACTCGAAATCCATTCGTGCATCAAGCTCTGCTAAATATTGGGACAGGGATTCTATGGTTTCGTCATCGTATTCCTCCTCATCCTCGTTGTTAACAATAACTGTTTCACCATGATAAATCCACACTGTGTAGTCCTCAACAAATCCTCGCATAATCAAATGTGATCTGATGATAGTCACATCTGTCCATGCCATACGGTTCTTGCAATCTTTACATGGGCAAATAATTATATCCTTATTCTCTTTCAATGTCGTTGCATGCTTCTTTGCGGCTTTAATAAATTTATCCACCTCTTCATGGAAACCTGCCTTGAACCTTAATGAACCATACATCCAAGAGTTCCTGTACTCCATCTTTTACAACAACAAAACAAACATTAAAGGCCTACTTATTCAGATATATATAAAAATGAAACAAATTAATAATTACTTGAGAATAATTGTATATACTTCAGATATATATGAATATAAATCTAATATAATTACATGAAGCATACAAACACGCCATGGTAAAGGAAAATTAATTAATGGCCCATTTATCCATAAATAAAAAAATACATAATTATTTATTACAATAAACAATTTCAAAGACAACAATTAGCAACAATTATACTTTACCCAATATCTTTCATACAAACCCTAGTCCAGTTTCATCAAACATAAATTTACACAAATGAAATTAATAAAAAAAACTAAACCCTAGATCTAGATCCACATGCACATAAAACATCCATAAAACTAACTAATTGTTCACTAAAATCAAGAAACATGGACCAAATAAGGGTATGATCTTGTTCCCCTCCCTAATTACCCTAGTACATTTAAAACTTGGGTCTAATTTGCTTCATAAGTAGCTCAAGCACCATAGAAGAGAGAGAAAAACAAAACTCTAATTACTCACTAACCAACCATTAAAACTTCAAACAAAGTATGGAATAGCATTTTCTTACCTTCTACAACCTCTTCACCAAAGGATTTAAGACCAAAACCTTCCCCTTAGTAGAACAATTTTTGGGAGGTGCCCAAGGCCTCCCCACCTTTTTTTGACGGGTTGGAGTGAGTGACCCGAGGAGGAAGAAGGTGCTGCATATATTTTATATGGGGACATTTGTAGGGGCGGCTGGTGATTGAGCCGCCCCTACAAATCAGACCCCATTTGTAGGGGTGGCTCGTAACACCAGTCGCCCCTGCTGTTCCATTTGTAGGGGCAGCTGGTGTCTGGGCACCCGAGCACGCCACTGTAGGGGCGGCTCCATCACCAGCCGCCCCTACAAAAAGTTGAACCGTTGCTAAAAATTGTTTTTTACGTAGTGTTGTATGGCCCTCTTAAATCATTGGTTTAATGATGTGCTTAGCGGCTGCTTTCTCAAACTAGGACAACTCAGAACGTTAGAGAAAATAAGAGAATGTTACCTGAGCAAACCGACAAAAGGGACTTTATTCACAGTTACATAAATGATTTTCAGAGACGACTATGTTTTTTTTCCGGAGACAGCTCCATTAAGAATCGTCTCTAATTTTTTTCTCTGAGATGGTCCGCCTCTATCAATAGATTTTAGAGGTGGTTGGTGTTTTAGCTACCTCTAAAAATAGGTGCAATAGAAAAAATTCACAACTTTTTGAAATCAAGTTGGATGAAGACAAACTTTGCACCTATTCGCAAAAAAAAATGAAGACAAACTTTGCACCAAAGGTGTATAATTTGAAGAGATCTACAACTTTGTAGTTGACAACCTTTTCATATCAAATCTTTTGGAGTCCCAAATTATGTTTTAAGTTCTTACATTTTCAAATTTACATTTTTTATCTTTTTAAACGGATGTAGTGCTCAATGACATCTAAAACTTTCCATATTAAAATTTTTACCATTTGAAATCGTTTAGGGGCCAAAATATTCAATAAAAAAATCATGAAAGTTTATACAAAAAGATTGCATACTATACTTGATCACAAGTCACTTTGAGGCCTGTGTTGGTAGAGTGTCCTCACACAAGGCCTGACCTAAGTTCAGTCCCCCAAAACTACACGTGCACGAAAATTGTGCGACTTATGACTTTGTGACACGCATTGTCTGATGGGCTTGACCTTTTTCCTTATTTTTCTTTTTTACCTTTATTTGTGAATTCTGTAAAATGATTTCTAGAGTCAAACCACCTTGTTGACATCCTCTATAAATTATATTCTAGAGGTGGGATCCAGACACCCATAGAAATTGATTTCTAGATACGTCTAGATATCTGCCTCTACAAATCGATGATTTCTAAATACACTTGATTAAAGGAGGTGGTTTTTCCAGCCGCCTCTATAAATCAGTTTGAACGCCTCCAAAAAAATAATGTTTTCCGCAATGATTATTTATGGAATTAAATGTTAGCAGTTTAAGCTAAGCCTATCACTAGCAGCATTGCTGCATGATAAACAGCTAGGAAGGAAGTATGGGACAAACTATCAGAGCGATTTTACTTTGCTTTCACCCCTGGGATTTACCATAGGTGGCTATTGAGAGCCTTTTGATTGGTGAATATATATTAAGGTTAAAAGAGCATCTTTGTAACGCCCCAGAGTTCAAACGGCTCAGATCCACCTCTACACGTTGAGCGAACCACACCTACCACCATCCCACTTACGCTTTTGTCCTCGCTTCACGTAAAATGATTAACCCGGGGAGAGTGGGATGGACTTTAGAAGCCTTATATGTTAGTCTATCCCACCTTTAACAACCAAGGTGGGACTAAACTCTCCACAATATCTCATTAACATGCACATGGCCCACTATGGGCCAAATTCCAAACTAGGTTGGATATGACATACACCCCCTCAAAGGACCCGACGCACCCACAATCAAGCAAACGATAACCAGGAACGTTCCCTCTTAGCACCGCAACCGTGCGTGTGCCGGCACATGTGCCATGTTGTGCACCCCGCAAGGCCTACACGTGCAATGAACTCCATGTTCGCACCCCTGACCCACACGCGCCCGTGGCCACGAATGTCAGCTCTGATACTATTTGTAATGCCCCGGAGTCCAAATGGCTCAGATCCACTCACTACGCCAGATTTACACATCACTGCCGACATCATCACTGCCGCATTTGTGAGAACCGGCAGTGATGTACCTTCACTATCGGTTATGAGCTTGAAAATGAAAAAATGATTGGGGCTAGGCTAAAACCGGCAGTGAAGGACCACATCACTACCGGTTTGTGGCTTGAACCGACAGTATTTTGGCGGCCACTCATCACTACCGGTTTAAGCCAAGAGCCGACAGTGATTAGGCTCTATCATTGTCGGTTCTAGCCAAGAACCGATGGTGATAAGCCTACAACACAAAAAGGCTATAGCCGTCCTCTCCTTCCTCCTCTCTTCCATCCCGAGAACAGAGGCGCGTGTTTGGATCCTTCCCTCTATTGTTGCGGCTGCTCTTCATCATGAAGCTAGTGCTTTGATTTTGAAGAATGGCTTGATCTTTTTGCTTTAAGGTTAGTAACAAACATCCACTCCTTTGATTTTGTTGCTTAATTAGCCTCGTTTTGATGGCTACATTGCTTGATTCTCATTCTAGTTCTTTCTCCATTCTAGAGAGCACTTTTCCAATTGGACATTTGTGCAAGGCTCAAATTGTAGTGAATCCATCATCCAAACGGTTGGTGTCTATGAACACATTTAAATTCCTAGCTAATTATTCCATGGTGGTCAAGATCATCATTGTTAGTATGTGATGCTATAATTAGTTCTTAGAAGTAGAGTAGAATAGATGTTCTTCATTATTGCGCAATAATTGTTTTTTACTATGATTTTCAATTTATAGGGCCAGGGTTACCAATTTCAATTTTTCCAATAATTAGTGTGCAATAATGTTTTCCAAAAATGGTACTTTCGAGCTACAATTGTTGTTCATGAAGCTCTATTTCTTATTAATTTTTTGTAATTACTATCTTAGTATTTTTTTTGTATAGAGATAGATCGAGAGTGGATGCATCTGTCCTGAACGGACAAGCAGTACATGCATGGCGTCAGACAGTTTATCACCGATGCCAAAGCCCATGCTGGGAATAGGAACCCTATCTTCTGCCCATGCAAAGATTGCAAGAATCATAGGAACTTTCATCAAATTGAGTCTATACGATCGCACTTGATTACCAGGGGGTTCATGCCAAACTATACCATATGGACTATGCATGGAGAGGTTGGTGTGAATATTCTACAGGAAAACGATGAAGATGTGCACATGCCTGATGTAGCCATCCACGATGCTGACGAGGAACCTATGGCCACAGTTAATAATGTGTTTAGGAACACGCTAACTGACGACACCAAGGATAACGATGGCATTTATCAGCTGCTACGTAATGTAGAGACCGGATGTCTTAGTGAAAGATAGCTGAGAAAGCTAGAGAAAATGAGACAAGATGGCAAAACACCATTGTATAGAGATTGTCCAATGAGCAAACTGGAAGCTGACATCATGCTGTTAGAGTAATCGACAAACGGATTGAGCGATAAAGGCTTCGATTAGTTGTTAGGTATAATAAGGAAAATGCTCCCAGAAAAAACAAGTTGCCAGAAAAGACATACTTGGCCAAGCAAATGATCTGCCCCATCGGCCTTGAGGTTGAAAAAATCCATGCGTGTTCCAATGATTGCATATTGTACCATGGAGAAAAATACAAAGACTTGGACAAGTGCCCCAAGTGTGAAGCTCCACGGTACAAGGAAGGGTCGTCAGATGAGGGTACCAGGACCAGAGGAGGTCCTATAAAGGTCGTTTGGTATTTTCCTATAGCTCCTCGGGTGCATCGGCTGTTTGCATGTGTAAAGTCAGCCAAGCTATTGCGCTGGCATGGCAAAGAGCATAAGAAAGATACAATGATGAGGCACCCTGCCGACGGGCATGACTAGAGGACTATCAATACTATGTTCTATAAGGACATCGGTGGAGAGGTAGGGCACCTTTGGTTTGCTTTGAGCACAGATGGGATGAATCCTTTCGACCAGGTTAGAAGCAATCATAGCACCTGGCCAGTGACGCTCTATATATACAACCTTCCACCTTGGGTCTGTATGAAGCGGTCGTACATCCAGATGCCACTACTAATCCAAGGGCCAAGACAACCTGGGAATGACATCAATGTGTTTCTGGAACTAGTGATCGATGAACTAGTGGAGATGTTTGAAAAAGGTGTGCCAGATGTTTGGGACAAGTACAAAAAGGAACATGTTACGATCAAGGGAGTACTTATCGCTACAATCACCGACCTACCAGTTCGAGGTTCGTTGTTCGGAGAGAAGACAAAAGGCTATACTGGATGTGTCGAGTGCTTGGACGACATCGATGAGGTAAATCTACCAAATAACTCAAAGATAGTTTATATGGGACACCGTAGATTCCTACCTAAGGATCACCCTTACCGTAGGAACATAAAAGATTTCAACGGTACTATTGAGAAACGCTTAGCTCCAAAATATCGAGATGGGCCTACGATACTTTGAGAACTCAACAAACTGGAGGTTGTCCTTGGGAAGGGGGATAATGCAGTAGCAGCACCTGATGGGAGCATTTGGAAGAAAAAATCTGTATTCTAGAAACTACCTTACTGGCCATTTCTGAGTGTATGCCACTGTCTTGATCCCATGCATATCACTTAAAACATGTGCGCTAACACTCTTAACACCTTGATGGACATCGGGGGGACATCGAAGGATTCACTTGCCACATGCCTGGACATGCAACACTTGGGAATCAGGAAGGAGCTGCATCCCATGGAGCTAGAGAATGGCCAGTTGGAACTTCCAGTTGCGTCATGGACAATGAAGAAGGAAAAAAGCGTGCGCTTATTTCTTTCTTCAATGAACTCAAAGTCTCGACGGGCTACTATGCAAACCCGAAGAGGCTAGTAAACATGAGAGAACTCAAGTTCAACTATGGCCCTATGAAGGCCCATGACTATCATGTCATTATGACTTAGCCTCTCCCTGTTGCCCTACGTGGTATCCTCCCCCCAAAGGTCCACGCCCCAATCATAAAGCTTTGCTCGTTCTTCAATGCGATCTCTAAAAAGGTCATTGATGTGTCCATGCTAGAGCAGCTATAGCGGGACATAGCCGAAACTCTCGTTAGGCTTGAGATGCATTTCTCGCTGACTTACTTTGATATCTCATTGCATCTGCTCATTCATCTTGTTGACCAAATTAGAGCCCTTGGCCCAATGTACCTGCATCAGATGTTCCCTTTCGAAAGATTGATGAAAGTTTTCAGGAGGTATGTTAGGAATAGATTCAGGCTAGAAGGGGGCATGGTTGAAGGATGGTCAACGAAGGAGGCCACTGAGTTCTGCACATATTATCTGAAGATCAAAAGGGTCAGAGTTCTAGAATCTCATCACGAGGGAAGACTACGTTGCAAAGGAATGATTGGGGAGAAATCTGTTATAGTAGATGACCCTGTTTCTTTCAGACAGGCACAGTTCACTATTCTCCAGCAGGCCGAGGGTGTGATGCCATACATTGATGAGCATAGGCAATCGCTGCAAACTCTGTATCCGAGCAGGTTACAGGCTTGGCTGGATAAAAAACATAAGGAGGAATTTGTCAACTAGTTGCGACGTCGCTTGCTTGGAATAAAGTTGGGTAATCAATTGGATGCCTTAGCCAAGGGACCTTTGAGTACATATCTTAAGTACCAAGGGTATGAGATCAATGGATTCACATTTTACACAAAAAAGCAAGATAGAAAGAGCACATACCAAAATTGTGGTGTTCGTTTTGATGCTCACAACAAAAATAGCAACATGCTGGCGACATACTATGGTTTCATAGAGGAGATATGGGAGCTAGCGTATGGTCCATTGAAGGTAGCTCTTTTTTGCTGCAGTGAGTCTGGCTCGAGGAAATCAACACTGACAGCGAAGGGTTCACTACCATTGATCTCACTAAGACCGCATACAGAGACGACCCCTTCGTCCTTGCAACAGATGTTATGCAAGTCTTCTATGCAAGGGACAACAAGACAAAAGGAAGGCTAAAAGTAGTCCTAGAAGGGAACAGGAAGATTGTCGGTGTTGATGGAGTGACGGACAATGAAGACTACAGGGGCTATCAGGAAATGTCTCCATTCGGGGCGAACGTACTCCTACCTATCATTCAATAGGGTGACGAACCTGCTTACATACAGCTTGATCACAATGAGGCCCTCATTGTTGATGCACCTAAAGATAGTTAGATTATTGTTAACTATGTAATCATTATGCACATAACCATGAAGGATGTTTGATCCTGATGAAACTCTCATCTCCTCTCTCCTCCTCGTTAATACTCTGCCAACTTAGCAAATATGCCGATGTATCATTTCTAAACTTTACTCTCTGAATTTAAACACCTGCTAAATATAAATATAAATATATATGTCTAGACTTCCGATAGAAGGACATTGGGGCGGCCATTCTCTTCCGAGCTACTACTAGTAGTGAGGGATCCACAACTCCTCGGCGCCTCTGGTCCCCAACCAGTTTGTAGTCCCTGCTCGCAATACTCGAAGGAGCCCAGCCCAGCGTCGAGGAGCTGTCGATCCCTCACTACTAGTAGTAGCTCAGAAGAGAATGGCCACCCCAATGTCCTTCTATTGGAAGTCTAGACATATATATTATAATGTTGAAACAAAAAATTTAAAATTTAGGCCGCCTGGGACTCGAACAGGGTCTTGGGGGCTAAGTTGCGGAGTCCTAACCGTTAAGGCAGTCGGAGGAATTTGAAAGGAAGGGAAAAGTTATACTACTTAACCCCTAACTGGTACAACCACATCACTACTGGTTTGAGGAATGGCCCGGCAGTGATGGTTCCTCATCACTGTTGGTTTAGAATTACAACCAGCAGTGATGAGCAATTTTCCAAAGTCATTTAATAATTTATAAAATTGAAACAAAAAAATTGGGCCGCCTGGGACTCGAACACGGGTCTTGGGGGCTAAGCTGTGGAGTCTTAACCATTGAGCCAGTGTGTGGTATTCAAAATAATTGGAAAAGTTATCCTACTTAACCCTTTACTGCTACACCCACATCACTGCCGGTTTGATGATTCACCCGGCAGTGATAATTCCTCATCACTGTCGATTTAGAGTTAAAACCGACAGTGATAACTCCATTCACTGTTGGTTTTTAAACTAAAACTGACAGTGATGTGTAGATGCTCCTCATATGCCAACAGTGCTCCCACTGACCACAATAGTTGGAACACTGCTCCCACCTACCATGACAACTTTAGTTTAGAAATAAAAATATACCACGACTGCTAGCCCCTATAAAATGGCCCTCGGCTAGGAGCTAGCCTCTCCATGCATTTTGGTTTCAGCCAGGCCTTATCAGCTATGATACAATGTTTTTCTCTCACAACAAACCACAGATATCGTTATGCGTCATAGTCCACCAAAATGGTGCACACAAGAGGTACTAGAAGAATGCTACTGAAGATAGAACAACACCGAAGATTAGAGATGCCACGAGGTTCACAGAGCCATCCGTTGCGGTGCGCATCTGGAAAAAGGCCATGTACAGACAAGGCGGATTCATCGATGCCACCTTGTCATCTCCAACCGGTATAGCTCGTAGACCACCTCGGTGTTGTTGTTTGCCCCTAGTTGGTGCTAGAAGAATGCTACTGAGGTGGTTATATTATAATGTGTTGAACACATTGATTGTAACATTGACCTATACACAAATAGGTCTTTGTTATCGTATATGGAATTTTAGTGTAAGGTCTTTGTTATCGTATATGTAATTTATTTCTAATACTTTTGTTATTTTTTGATGTATTTCATTACTATCTAAATAAATATATCGTTGTTATTAAAACTTTTCCACTGTACTATCTAAATAAATATATCCATTACATATATGCACCTTCACTATCGGTTCTACTTAAAAACCGGTAGTGATGTCCATGCCCCCTATATAAAACAAATCGCCGGGCACATACATTGATCCCACCCACCCATGAACTGTCACAGTCTCATTTCTCATGTTTCACTCTCATTCCTCAAGAAATTCACTCTCTCTACATGATTTGGTCATGGCACCTGCAGTTTTCAATGGTATTGATATGTTGTCTTCTCCAATATTCTATCTATATTCATTTGATCTATATTTATATTCATGTTTCTTTGCATTCTACATTTATATATATTCTTATTCCTTGCATTCGATCTATATTTAATTATGTTGCCACATTTTACTTGGAAGAATTTTTTGTGCATATATTTTATGTTCATATTTTTTTGGCATTTTATCGCTCAGGTGGTATGAACAACGGACCTCCCCCACCATAAGAACTAGGTTTCCACCCTGGCGATGAGTCATTCGCTCCTAATGTGGCCATTCCACGGTTCCCTGTTCCAGCTATTGTATGAAATATTTTCCAACATCTTTTGTTTTTTTTATGATAACAAATAAGTGTAATTAGTTTAATATCATTGTTGCATAAATATATGTCGCAGACTATATCCCCAATAGATTGGCTACGAACAGCACTTAGCTGGTTTTTTTATCTCGGACATCGTCGAGAACACGACATCTAATGCAAGTGGTCGGCTATGGACGTGTGAACTCAGTTTTTCCATCCCTTTGAGGGGTGCAAATCATCGGAACCATATCCACGAGACGGGAAGACAGAGCTTGGACGTCATAAGTGCCCAATTCAGTGTCGTGCGCATCTATTTAGAGGCACTTCGACATGTTTGCTATGATGTGCCTGATTTCTCGCACTTCAAGGCACTTGCTTTGAATGCTGGTGATATCCCCGTCCTGGAAGCAAGCGAATGGTTTGCGAGCTACAACCGTGCGGATGTGGTAAAATGGTCACTTATACTTGAGTCGTGGTTATTTTGTTGTTTATTATTGTAATAACATTCTCTAATTTTTTTCTTTTTCTACGCATGCAGATTGTGCTCCAGGACCTTACCTATGATGCATGTGGCTTGTGGGCCATTCTAGACCAAGCTACAGAGCAACTCGGGTACGATTGGGACTTCTGTAATGGTAACCTTGGCCAGCTCACTGTAGAAGGATGCTAGTACTGCATAAGGATTACTAACAGGGGCAGTGGTCGTTCAGTAGGTTACATCTATGGCCGACCATTCTTTTGGTATTGTGAGGCATGAGACAGTGCACTCATACGTGTATTGGACTTCATCGATACAAGCGGATACATAATCCGTGACATCAATTATCATATATGGCTACAGAAGCATGTTAGTGTGCGTGGCCCAATCGAACCCGACAGTGATTCCGATAGGAATTAATGTTTCTTAGGTTGGTTTCAAGGTCATAGTTTAATTGAGTTCTAATTTTAATTTGTATAGCTTTGTGTGTTTAATTATTATCATGCATGTAATTCATGTAACATTTGTTGGGCAACTAGAAATATACATTCTAGTGTTGTATTCATCTCAACCTTTTTCTTAGGCTTCCACATGCCACGTGTGAAGAAAACACCAAGTTTGGGATTTTTTGGAGATGGTTTGCTACTTTCTGAGGTTTAATTGAATTTCCGCACGGCGGCACCGATTAATTATAGGTTGAACTGAGTCTACCCATGAAAAGATCCAGAATGGTGCCAAACTTTTACATAGGCTCTAATGAGCCCTAGGGATAAGAATTTTGTGGAGGTGGATGACAAAATCTATAGGGTCCAAGATGAAATTTACCCTCTTTTGTCTCATTCGGCATAGAGAAAAATATAATAAATAAAAAACTGATCAGAAAAACCTCAGATCCTATATGGGGTCTTAATTTGGGTGTACATGCTTGCCAAAAAAATTCCAAGTCATTTCGATATAGGCGGAGTATACATGCTTCATAGAGGTGCATGTGCCTTTTCATCGAACCATGACTATACACATAGGTTATCAAGGTTTCTGTGGTTCATAGGCATTCTGGTGTCGTATTCGTCTCAAACTTTTTCTTAGACTTGCACGTGCCACGTGTGAAGGAAACACCAAGTTTGGGATTTTTCGGAGATGGTTTGCTACAAGGTTCAAAAAAACATTATTAAATGTCGTTTAATCGAGTTTAGTCGCTGAACGGTGGCCCAACGTCTTGTTTAGGGGGTAGGCGTTCAATTAGACGTTGGGCGGTCCTAGGCGCTCGTCTACACGCGTTGCAGTGAGTAAACGTCGTAGAATCAGAGAAAAAACGTCATTGGGCGGTGGAAATCATGCGCAGAAGCGCACGCGGGGGGTGGGAAGTCACGCACGCAAGGAAAGGAATAGGGGCGGGAAATCGCGCCCTTGCGCGCGGAAAAGAAGAGCGGCAGGCGTGAAATGACCTGGCTAGCAGGTGCGGAAAGGAACAGAGAGAGGCACCGGGGCTTCTATCGCCGTCACCCGCATCTCGGCTCTCGCGTGCCTCCTCCTCCCGCAGGCCCGCCTCCTACCGACGAGCTGCTGCCTCATCGCCAGTCCCGAGATTCGACATAGAGGCCGACGGACGCCCAGTCGCTAGTCCCGACACAGAGGCCATAGTTGTTGTGTTCCGCTTCTCCACTGCAGGAGCAGCCATGTAGGGGTCTCCACCACCGGCAGAGCCCCTGCTCCTTCTCTCTAGGGGCTCCATCGGTCTCTCCCATCTTCCCTTGCTATGTAGTCTGCAATTTTGATTTGTGCATGTCAATCACTTAATTGATGAATTGGATTGGGGATTTAGGGTTAAGATTGAATGTGTATTAGTACCTGTCTGCTCAGTAGCTCCTTAGTCCTTATGATGGGTTCATCTTTGGTCCTTATTATGCCTTCTAATCCTGTTCTTGGATTAGGATTAGCATGGCAACGTCCGAAGCTGCAGCTGCTGCTGGTACTGAGGCAGCGGCTCCAGAAGTCAATGAGGTTGACAACCACCTAAAGAGGAAATCATCTGATATAGGCTGGGAGTGGGGGCGTCTCTGTGATCCCAATGACAAGAATAGAGTCAAGTGTCTTTTTTGTGGCCAAGAGAGCACAGCAGGAATTTATCGCCTTAAGCAGCATCTTGCTCATGTTGGCACATCTATTGTGAAGTGCTCAAAAGTGAGTGAGGAAGTGAAGCAAAAGTGCAAGAGGAATCTTGATGAAACAGCAAAGAAGAAAAGAGATAAGCAGCAGCATGACAAAGAGGTTAGGGAGAATGTGTAGCTTTCAACAGCTGAACAGGAAGCGGTAGAAGTTGAGTCACTTGTTGGAAGCTCAAATACGCCTCACAAGCTAGGACCCTTGGACAAATTTGCAAGACTGATTGATCCCAACTTAAGCAATGCCGAAGCTAAGAGGCAACAAAACATAAATGATGCACTTTGGAAAGAGAGAACACACAAAGTGTAGCAATATGTTGCTAGATGGGTGTATACACATGGTATGTTTTGTACTTCACACTAATTGATCATTCCTTATTGTTGCAGCCTTCATAATTATTGTAATCCATTCATGATTAGTTGCTGGAATTTAATTTTGTACCAATCTATTCTGCAGCTATTCCATTCAATGCCTGTGATAATGATGAGTTTAGGGAAATGGTTGAAGCTATTGGGCAATTTGGTCCTAGTTTCCACCCTCCAACTCAGTATGATCTTCGGGGGAAATTATTGGAAGAGGAGCATGCAAGAACCAAGAGCTTGCTACAAGACCATGAAGATGAGAAGATTAAGCATGGCTGCTCCATCATGACTGATGCTTGGACAGATATGAAGAGAAGAAGTATTATGAACCTGTGCACAAATACTAGTGAGGGAACAACTTTTATCAAGTCAAAGGAGATGCCAAATGTGTCACACACTAGTGAAGTTATATATGAGCTAGTTGATAAGGCAATTGAGGATGCTGGTGCTGAAAATGTGGTGCAAATTGTGACAGATAATGCTTCTAACAACATGGGAGCAAAGGCATTGCTGAGCCTTAAGAGACCAAACATATTTTGGACTTCTTGTGCAACTCATACTGTCAATTTGATGCTGCAAGGTATTGGCAACCTTCCAAAGTTCAAGAAAACAATTGATCTTGCGAAATCATTCACTGTCTTTGTCTATGGTCACCACCGAACTTTGGCATGCTTAAGGTCCTTCACCTTGAAGAGAGAAATCATTAGGCCAAGGGTAACTAGATTTGCTACAGCCTATCTTACATTGCAAAGTATGATGGAAAAGAAATATTGTCTGAGAAAGATGGTGGTTGATTCAAAGTGGTATGACTTACCTGATGTGAAGTCCAAGAAGGGCAAGGATGCTACAGCTATGGTGTTGAACATTAATTTTTGGTGAGATGTGTCCCTTTGTTTGAAGGTCTTTGAGCCCTTGGTGAAAGTGCTACGCTTAGTTGATGGGGATGTGAAGCCATCTATGGGTTATGTGTATGGAGAACTTCTCAAGGCAAAGAGGGAGATAAAGGAGGCATTTAGAAATGTGGAAAAGAACTACAAAGAAGTCATGGCTATTGTTGACAAGAAAATGAAGGGTAGGCTTGATTCTCCAACTCATGTGGCTGCATATATGCTAAATCCCTACTACAGTTATAGCAATGTAGCAATATTCTCTGATCCAACTGTGGTTGAAAAATTCATGCAATGTGTGGAAACCTTTTATTATGGTGATGATGATAAGGAATATAGGACTGTTAATGAGGACTTGGAGAAATTCCAAAAGAGACAAGGAAACTTCTCAAAAAAGATGGCAAAGAGCTGTGAACGCTTTGAGTTCAATCCGGGTAAGCTTTTGCATCAATTCTGTCCATATATTTCCTTCAATCAAATCTGTCTAGATTTTGTTGCAATCAATTCTGCACATATTTGATATATTTCACTTCATTTTATAGCATCTTGGTGGAGGCTTTATGGAGGTGGAACACCGGATTTGCAAAGAATGGCTATTAGAATCCTCTCACTAACTTCTAGCGCTTCTGGATGTGAAAGGAATTGGAGCACTTTTGAACAGGTCAGTTTGTAGTCTACCAATTGCTCTTTATTCCCAATTTGGTGTACAAGTGCTGATCAGCTGATGTGAATTCCATGGTTTTTGGTTTGTAATGTACGACATCATACAAAGAGAAGGAATAGGTTGACAACAGAGCGTCTCAACTCTCTAGTATTCATCCAATTCAATAATAAATTGATGTCCAAGAAGGAGAAGATCGCTAGAAAGAGTAACTATGAAGTGCTTCTAAGTAATGATGCTTCTAAAGCTCAAGGATTCTTCTTTAACGGCGGGGATGATCATGCATTGGTTGTGTTTAGAGATGAGGAAGATGAGGGAGAAATGCCGGGTACCGAGATACCATGGAGTGTCCTTGGAGAAGCAATGGGAACTAATGAATAGCTCCAACCTTGTAGGAGTGCAAGAGTGGCTAGAGAGGTGGATGAAGAAGAGTGGGAATCTAAATCGGATGATCCTGATTATCAAGATGACATTGACTATGAAGATGAGGAGGATGAAGAAGCAATTCTAAACTCCACCACATTTGCGGAGTAAGGAGATTGCATTATGGCAGCATGCTGCCAAGTTATCTAGATATTAATATCTAACTATTTATCTTGAATTTGTGTGTGGACCATAAGACCATTATTATGTGATGTACTTCTATTTAATTTGTGGACCATTAAGGCAAGTGATGATCTGTTAGTGTTATCTATATATTTTCCTGTGATCTTGTGACCTGTGCTGCTGATTGGCTGCTGCTCTATTGTCTAGAAGCTTGGTTGTGCATGTACAATATTGAGCTGCCCCTCATAGATGAGTTTCAACTCTGCCTATCATTTGATTGTCTGGTTTTCAGATTATTAACTTGTCTCTCTTTCATGGTTAGCTGCTGTTGGATGCAAGAAGCCAAGGAGGAGAGGAAATTATGTCAACAACAAGTGTGCAGAAAGAGCAAGATGTATGTTCATTACTCCAAGTTATTACTGAGTACTATTTAGTATTTAGTATTTACTACTCATCTTGGTCTCAGCAGCACAAAAATATTAAAATAATTAAAAAACACACAAACGATTAATCACGTTTAATCTACGTTTAATCTTCCTAGGCGCTAGTCAGTAGGCTAGCGCCTGCCTAGCGCCTAGCGTTTTTTTGAACATTGGTTTGCTACTTTCTGAGGTTTAATTGAATTTCCGCATGACGACACCGATTAATTATAGGTTGAACTGAGTCTACCCACGAAAAGATCTGGAATGGTGCCAAACTTTTACAGAGGCTCTAATGTGCCCTAGGGATAAGAATTTTGTGGAGGTGGATGAAAAAATCTATTGGGTCCGAGATGAAATTCACCCTCTTTTATCTCATTCAGCACACAGAAAAATATAATAAATAAAAAACTGATCAGAAAAACCTAAGATCCTGTGTGGGGTCTTAATTTGCGTGTACAAGCTTGGCAAAAAAATTTCAAGCCATTTCGACATAGGAATACATATGCTTCTATTTATTCAGTATATAAAAGAATTTTTTTAATATATATAAACATCACTGTCGGTTTCACAAAAATGGCATTGATGAGAATAAACCAACACTGATACCGTTTATAACCGACCTACTATTTTGAAAACCGGCAGAGATATATAAAAAAATATAAAAAATTGTGCCAACCTTCGGGTTCGAGCGCGGGTCTCGGGCTACAGATTTCAGAGACTTAACCGCTGCGCTAGTATAGGATGTGTGCCAAGGGTTATTTACTTTTTTCTTTTGACCTTTTGGCCGCTTAAAAATTATAAAATAGAACAAAAAAATTTGGGCCGCCTAGGACTCAAACACGGATCTCGAGGACTAAGTTGAGGGGTCTTAACCGTTGCGCCAGTAGGAGTTCGAAAGAAAACAAAAACTTATCCTACTTAACACCTAACTGCTACACCACATCACTGCCAGTTTGGGGAATGACCCGGCAGTGATGTACCCTATCACTGTCGGTTTACAAGCAGAACCGACAGTGATGAGCTATTTCTCGTAATAAAAAATTTTGGGCCACATGGGACTCGAACACGAGTCTTAGGGGCTAAGTTGAGGGGTCTTAACCGTTGCGCCAGTAGGAGGAGTTCGAAAGTAAACGAAAACTTATCCTACTTAACACCTAACTGTTGCACCACATCACTTTTGGTTTGGGGAATGACCCGGCAGTGATGTACCCCATCATTGTCGGTTTACAAGCAGAACCGACAGTGATGAGCTATTTCCCGTAATAAATTAATAATTTATAAAATAGAACAAAAAATTTTGGGCTGCCTGGGACTTGAACACGGGTCTCGGGGGCTAAGTTGAGGGGTCTTAACCGTTGCTCCAGCAGGAGGAGTTCGAAAGAAAATGAAAACTTATCCTACTTAACACCTAACTTAACACCTAACTACTACACCACATCACTGCCGGTTTGAGGAATGACCCGGCAGTGATGTACCCCATCACTGTCGGTTTACAAGCAGAACCGGCAGTGATGAGCTACTGGTATAAAAATGGCGCGGGTTGAAAATATCCAAATTCATTTCAACCCTGCACCAACCGCTCCCCCCGCGCCGTCGGAGCACCACCCCACATCAGAGCACCGCCCCACGCCATCCACCGCCCCACGTCGTCCACCGCCCCAAGCTGGAGCACCACGCTATTTGTGCCAAGCCAGAGCACCGCGCCGTCCAGAGCACCACGCCGTCCGTCCCACCGTCGAGGCCTACAGGAGCGTGCGGACAGCTGCTTTCCCACCCCCACGGTGAGTGTGGCTCACTGCCCGCTATGTGTCTGATGAAATGTCCCACAGCTGCTTACTTGAATCAGTAGAGGCTTTTCATTTACCAAGTACTACAACTTATTGTTTGATATGATAATTTACTTGCCATAATTTATTTTACCGCTATTTTATTGCAATGCTAGCATACAGTTTGATCATGAATGTCTAGTCTGTAGTGCCACCGATGCTCAATGTTTTTGGATGTGAGGATGGAGTATATATATATTAGACCTATAGAACTAATATATGCACATCTTAGCATGGACCAGATAGGTACAAGTACAACTACAACCAATTTCTAAAAGATTTGGATCTCCTTACTCCTTTCACAAATCTCATTCCTAGAGTTGATTATGAGTCACTTCAAGTTTCAAGCTTGTGAAAAAGCCAAGATAAAGAAAAGTTAATTGGACTGAGGCTAACTACAAGCAAACGAGGGTTGTTCGATCAGTATCAGGTAGGAAGAAACAATCATTATCAAAGAAGATTGGAATTTGGAAAGATGCTTACCTACACTGATACTTGTGAAAGAACCTCGTGCTGATGGTTGGGGGATTTATAGTGAGACTGAAGACTCTGAGACATTTCTAGGAGTATATCCAAAAGTCTTAAACTGGCTCTCTAAATCATCATTTGGTTTTTAACGAATAAAAAATATTCTTTATATCTTTCCTACATCTAACAACTTTTCTTTATCTTGTATGCATTGTAGAGGGTTCAATGCACTTAGACTAAGGTTATGATGACTTAATATATTAATTAGACTGAGGCTATGGTCATGTGCAATGATGATATAATCATAAGTTGTAGTAACTATTACTGAGGCACGTGAATAGCTATTTTATGCAATGGTTGTGTGTTATTCATAAATATATTAAATTTTATAAGAATACATCATGTTTCAATGACAACCTAATTTACTTAAATGTATAGGAAACCATGGCATGGTTTGTAGTGCATGTTGGTCATGTGCCTGGGATTTATCGAACCTGGGAAGATTGCTATGCTCAAGTCAATCGCTACCCTGATAATTTGCACAAAAAATACAACACAGAAGCTGAAGCTTTGATGGCCTACTATAGTCATCCGACGTACCTTGCAAACCATGGGCAACCGACCTACTATTGTCCAATGAATGCAAACCATGGCCATCCGCTAGCACTAGAGATTGAAGAGAAGCCACCCGCCAGAGATGTGAAGATTAGGAGAATTGCTTCTTGGTCTTGGAGAGATGTCATGCTTTTATTTATGGCTATCGTCATTGCTTTTCTTGTTTGGAAGTTGATGTAGGCTTAGTTTCGTAGAACAGTAGGTGGACTTTGTTGTATGTGGTCAATCAAACAATGAATTTATTCTAGGTGAACATATGCTATTATTTGACTTTGTTGTATGTGGACTTATTATTAGACTTTGCTTTAAACATATTAATATATATATATATATGAACATATGCTATTAGTAGTTGTCCACAGCCAAAACTAACCATGATCATGTCACAGCCATGACTCATCGTCGCCTGTTACCCCATCGACGAAGAATAGGTCAGCAACAAGAAGCGGTTGATATCGCTGGGACGGGAGAGACGCATGATCCGACAAACGGTGATGGTGTCAATCAGGACGGTGAGAACGAGCAACCATGGACCCCGTCTGGCCTGCTCGATCTGGGTCAAAATGACCAAGATGGCTAGGTAACTTTGGTATCATGTAACTATGTAGCCACACACGCTAATCAATTGAGAGGGTCATAACTTACTTGGTTTCTCTAGCAGGAGCCTCCGCCAGCTAAGGAGCCAGACGGTTCGGGTAGTAGGAAGGCCAGATCCAAGCGAGGCGTGTCAAAGATTCCTGTTGGTAGGAATGCACACTGGCACATTATTGAGTTCGATGAATTTGGGGATCCACTCTCACCACCTATAGCTTTGACCAAATACAAGACTATCCTTGGGTTACTTGTCAGGGATTTCATCCCGATTAGGTACAGGAAATGGATTGGGAAAGATGATGACCCATGGAGGGTTCCCGAAAGTGAGAAGTATTACATATGGGATGTCAAGATCCTAGAGTATTTCACTTTCCCAACCGAGTATGATAGGGAGTTAGTTAAGAAAAAAGCAAAAGAAATCATGGGGACATGCTTTAAGAATTTCAAGGGGACATTGCACAAGAATTTTGTCCTCCAAAATAAAGAGCTAGACTTTGATGGTGGATAGTTTAGCAAGCAGAAGGACTTCTGGTAGGATTTCAAGGAATATAGGTTATCCGAGGAGTACTTAGCACTGAGCAGGAAGAATAAGGAGAACTCGCAGAAAGCGATGAATCCTCATCATCTTGGCTCTTGTGGCTACGCCAAAAAGATGTTAGAATTTGAAGTAGAACTTTAAAAGATGGATCACCTTGCTGAGAAAGGCATTTAGGTTGAGACCGCCGATTAGGAGGCCAGGTCGGTATTATACTGTATGGGGAGGAATGTACGGCACGCCGAGGATGGGAGCTTTAGCTCCACAAATCAACCCATGAGCGAACTCATCTAGAGGATCTCCCAGGTAACTGAGGAGGTGAGGCAAGGGACTCGTACTTCTAATAGGGAGAAAGACATGCTCACCTAAGCACTCGGAACCAAGGAGCACCCTGGTCGCACTAGAGGAACCAGTGTAGTTCCTTGGAAACTAGCATTCCCCTAAAAATCTAACACTTACCGAAGCCGCTCGAGGGGTAGAGTGGAACATGAGGCAGAGTATTTGAGGCAACTAAAAGAGATGGAAGACAGAATGGAAGCACGGATTGAGGCGACTGTTGAAGCGCGAGTTGTGCAAATTTTGCTATCCAAGGGGTCAGGAGTACCACAAAACCCTACTCCTACTGCCTTTAGCCCATAGTTTAGGGGTCGCAGCAGCTACGGATCGACCCCGCTCGACAAAGAAGAGGTGAATGTGCCTCATCTGGTGGACGGCATCACTGAACCCGTCAATGTCAAGTTCTACATCCGTCAGGAATGGATAAAGGACAAGGTGGTGCTCGGCCAGGCCTGGCCTACGGGAGACGGGCCATTCAGTAGCAGCGTTACCACCTTGATGAAAGAAAAATTTATAGCACACATCTCGAAGGAAGATTATGTTAGTTTCTTCAATCATTGTGCCTCACTGCCTCCATTTTTGTTAAAGTCCGAATTCAAAAGGCAAACATAGAATAAATACGCTACAACAAGAGACGAAGAAATACACAATAAAGATTTAAGGAACATACAGAAGTACGTCGAAGACAACCCAAGATTAACCATGGAAGAGGCCGTGAACATCTATTATGATGTACAAGGGACGGGAACACCGGCAATAAAGTATGAAAGGGGCAATCTTTTAGTTCCCGATCATGACTATAAAAATCTAACAACATATATGCGCCAGTTACATGAATATTACATGGCTCAAGCAACAGAGATGGACGACTTTGGTTTTGAGGTTATTATCCGTTCGCCACATCTTTTCCATTATCCTGAAGAAGAGAAGTTCGATGTCGAGTGGGAGTGCTTGTTCCAGCTATACTAGAAACGCTCTCTCGATGTTCAAATGTTGACGTTGTGGATTATGTAAGTACCCTACACGCACGATATTATAATTAACTACTCTCTCGAGACACAAATTGTTAACTTTTAAGCACTTCCCATGATTTTATGTAGGTTTATAGCAAAATTTTGCATTCTAAAAAGAAAATGGGATTACATAGGCTTCTTGGACCCCTTGTGAGTCAATGAGAGGACATGTCTAGGCCTCTATGGATGTGACGTGGAAGACCTAAAATAGAGATTGATTGCTGTTTTTGATGAATTCACGATGAAGAAGAAAACTCACATACTTCTAGCCTACAACTGCGAGTATGTGTTCTCGGCTTTTAATTTTATGCTTCTTTTTTTGTTAAGATTATTCGATAATTAGGATTTTGTGATTGCAGCAACCATTTCGTCTTCATTTGTGTCAATCTTGCCAAAAATCTGATCGAGGTGTGGGACTCGAAGAAAAAACCATTTCATCATTTGGATGCACTGGTGGCAGTGCTGAATTAGTAAGCGATCCTAATAATATATTATTTTCTAATCACACATACCGCTTTCTAATGTTTCTCCCTTTAATGTTGCTCAGTGTCCGAAGAAGACATATCGATGGGACGCCGGTCCCATTCAAGGTTGTCGAAATGGAGGGGAAGTACCTATCATAGCCGGCGGGAAACAATGAATGCAGGTTTTATGTAATGTGGACAATGCTTCGCAACATCAACGGGAAATCAGAAGCAGCCGATAAGTTGGTGTGTATAATCCCCATTTCATTTATGTATGTTAATAATTCAACAAAATGATTTACTGTTCCTCTTTGGATATCATCTTTTTTGAACGACAGCGCAAGAAATATAACCACCAAAGGCTGTTAGACATAGAGATCGTCGCACTGCAATTGGAGCTCGCAAAATTCATCTTAGCCGAGATATTGGAAAAAGATGGAGTATTTTCCATTACACAATTCGTGAAGTACAAGGACTAGTATGGCCCAGAGCGGCTCGCTAGATTATTATAAGAAGTCTGAGAAGCATTGCACAATCTGTGAAGTCCGAGAATATTTCTTTTTTATTTTGAGGGATCAAGATCTGGATAAGAACATTTGAACTGTAACCATAACATTTGTAATGTTTAATATTGATGGACATGTCTTCTACGCAGCGTATATAAAGCAAAACCTGATTCCATGAAAAATATAAATTAAAATCAATTAGAAAACGATAAAATGCGAACGGGCCATCACTATCGGTTAACAACGAACCGGTAGTGTTGTCATAACCATCACTGCCGGTTATCAACAAACCGACAGTGTTGTCTTGCTCAACACTGCCGGCTTGAGCCATGAACCGACAGTGTTGGCTTGCTCAACACTATCGGCTTGAGCCATGAACCGACAGTGTTGGCTTGCTCAACACTGCCGGCTTGAGCCATGAACTGACAGTGTAGGCTTGTTCAACACTGTTGCCTTGAGCTAAGAACCGATACTCTTGATGCAACCATCACTGTCGGTTGGGACTACAAACCGATAGTGTTGTTCAACTAGACACTATCGGGTGGAGCCAGGAACCGACACTGTTGCCTATAGATCAGTGTCGGTTTTTAAGAACCGACAGTGATGTCAACCCCCCATCACTGTCGGTATGCCACTGTTGGTTCAAAATCTGGCAGTGAAGGGGGTTTTTGAACCGACAGTGATGTCCAGATCTGGGGTAGTGACTTCTAAACGCTGAGCGAACCACACCTACCACCATCCCATTTACGCTTTTGTCCCCGCTTCGCATAAAAGGATTAACCTGGAGATAGTGGGATGGACTCTAGAAGCCTGATATGTTGGTCTATCTAACCTTTAACAACCAAGGTGGGACTAAACTCTCCACAATATCTCATTAACATGCACATGAGTCACTATGGGCCAAATTCCAAATTGGACTGGATGTGACAATCTTTGTGTAGTTTGCGCTGGTGAATGGAAACCCATGCTACATCTATGAATTTCCCCTACTTTTAAAAAAACTCTCCCAAGGTCTGCCACAGGGTATCCAAGTTGAAACACATAAGCTGAACAAGCAGTCCTTTACTGCGATGTATTATTAAACACAAAATTGGCATTATTTCCAAAAATAAATTGCGATAGAGCATGTTGAGTGTCTACATGTTGAACTTGATTCCAAAATTTAAACCGCAACCATTTATGCACTGGATAGATTATTTTATCCTTTGTGCAGATGCAATTTATAAAGCACAAGAAATCAAGGGGCATTACTTAAATGTGATTGCAGATACAAGCGAAGAAATGATTAAGAGAGATGTGTTTGCAAGTAAATTTGGAGTTACTATTGTAATGCATGACAACTTAATTAATATGAGGATTCACCGCAAATACCAGACTGTCACACCTGATTTTAAGGATAAAATGGGATGCATAATCTTATGTGCACCCAGATATCAGTCACACACATAAGCCGACAAATTATAGATAGTATCATCACAAGTATTTATTACATCACGTATAATAAGACAGGGTCTTCACATAAATGTAGCGGGAGTATAAAGAAAAAATCTCTCGTGGAAGCTCCACATCATAGGGACGTCAACTGGTTGACCACAAGTCTAGTAATCCTCAGGAAAGTCGTCATTACCATAGCCATCTGTTACCCATCTAGGATTTTTATCCAAATAATAAAAATAAACAAGCATAAGTACATATCGTACTCAACAAGTGTAACATGGGGTTTATGAGGCTCAAAAGACTTGACATAGGTTTAACAGCATTTAGCTTTTAGTTCTCACAATTTTAGCACAAGAGTAGCAACAAGTTGTCATAATCCCAATTGAAACACATGATCAATGTAAATAGGAATAATGAATAGTATAAACAAATAATTAATAGTGATCATCTATTCCATAAGGGTTCCAAGGCCGTTCATGACCGTGAGCACGGCTGATATACCAGTTTTACACTCTACAGAGGTTGTACACTTTCACTGTGAGTCATGATACCCATATGTCTGGGTTAATTACTCCCAAAACACTTCCAAGGTGAGCAGACAGGGTTCACTATGAAGCCTTTCAAAGGTTCGTCTAACAAGTTTGGGCCATTAGATTCACTCGGCAAATAGATGTAGAGCCCCCCTTTCCGATGGCACAATGACGCACAGCCTATACGCAAGGGGACAGAGGCCGCGCTATACCCGATTCGGCAAACCATTCTTACGCCATAAAGGTAACCTCTAACTAGCTAGAAAAGGTCCTTATATTGAGCTAAAGCCAGAGCCATGTACCCCTCACAGCTGTACTGTAAGTCCCGGATGATCACTTACAGATAAGTCATTAGAGAGAGGAATCTGAAGTATTTAGAAAGTAGCTAAACACTCCAGCCCCCTATTTCCAAGTTGCTAAAAAGTTATGTTTTAATGTTTATTGCATATACCATTAGTCAAGTTACAAGATCATAGTTTAGTTTATCACTAGCAAAGCTACCCAATGAATATCCCATAGGAGACAAGGTATAAGTTCAATTCTAGAGAATCCCTATCAAGGTGACACATGCAAATATGGATTAAATGTATTAAAGTTGATAGGAAATAAGGATAATCCTAAGCTATATTTGCCTTAAACAAAGTGTTCTTGCTGATCCTGCTCGTCAAAGTAGTACTCCTGATCACCCACGAATTGCTCACCGTCTATACTCGATAATCACAACAACATACAAGCATCCAAAAGCAATCATACAAAGCAAAGCAATGACTATAGATTAGAACAGTACACCAATAGCATAAAATCAAGATGAAAAGTTTGTAAAACAAATCTACGTCTTACTACGAATACACAGACGCGAAGATCACAAAATCGGAGCTAAAACGGAGAAGTTATTGATTAAACAAGATTTTCCTTTATTAAATAATAGATTAAATCTAACCTCAAATTTTAAAAGTGAAAACATACTTAACAGTAATACGAACATGTAGATTACGCAATTATGAATCTAACACAACTTGAACGGATCAAATCCGGAGTTAAAACGAAGATTTTAGGGCTAAAACAAGATTAGTGGGCAAAACTGTAAATAGCCGAAAAGGAATTTGGATCTAACCAAAGAAACTACATTTTCAAAAGAAGAAAACATATTTAGGAGACGCTTCGACCGCGGTTCAAAAAATAGAAAAGTGCAGGGGGCTCTTTGCAATAAGATGGGCGAAATCAGGTATTTGCGAGGATAACGGCCGCCAGATCAAGATCGGATGGCCCAAACAGATTGAGAGGGGATGACCGTCGGCGGCGAGCAAAGCGGCGGCGGCGCCATGGCCGGGCACGACGGTCGCACGGAACTTAGCCTAAGGACTACGGCGGGATGAAGCAAAGGCACCAGAAGATAGAGGAAGAAGCGGGCAAACTCACCAAGGCGATTCACCGTGGTGCGGGGCGATGGAAGGCAGCGTAATGCACGGCGAAGTGGGCGGCTCATCGGCGGCTAGGGTTTTGCGGCGACCTGACGATTCAGCGAGGGCTGCTGCTAGCTCTAAGACTGAGTAGAGAGGCGGCGGGGTCGGCTGCTATTTATGGAGGGGAATTGCTTGGGATACACGGCAAAAGAAGGAGGCGTAGGCAGAGTGGAGTCGGGCGGCGGCGGTCGTGTCCGAGGCGGAGACGTGTTGGAAGAAGAACAGTGTCGCTAACACATGGGGCCGGCTAGCAGCGGCATAGGGCTCGAGAGGAGAGAAGCGCGGCACGGACGTGCTGCTCGGCTGGGCTGAAACAAAGAAGCGAACGCGTGGACGATATGGGCCGAAGGGGAAAAAGTGGGATTGTCTAGGTTTAGGCATTGTACGTCACAACTTGTTCGGAAACTTCTAAATTTTTTACCACAGCCTCTACATGCGATAACCACGACACCTCGACAAGTTCGTGAATTTTTGGACTTCGTTTGCATTTTATATAATTAAAAAACACTTTTTTAAACAAGTTGGTGGTCATGTTTGTGAAACAAATGTTCGAAATTTCACGAATGTCCCTGCACATGGTCTCAAAATACACTCAAAAACATGAATACCATTTTTGAATCGCTAAATTCTAATATTTCATGCACACTACTACTGTCAATTTACTTTTTCGAGAAAAAATTCAAAGTAAACAGAAAAAATTAAAAAAAAATATACCAAAAAGTCATTTAAAAGTTATAAAGTAGAACAGGTGCATTCAGTACTGTATAAATGGCACAGAAAAAAATTAAAAAACAAAATAAAAATACTTTGCCGTAGGTGTCGCAACGTGGCACTCGGCAAAGGAACCTCTTGCCGATGCCAAGGCGGGGCTTGAAAGCACTACGCAAAGACAGCAACGTTTGCCGAATGCTAAGCGGCCAGCACTCGGAAAAGGATGACGGAGGAGCCACCGGCGTCGCCTGAGGTATTTTGCCGGGGGTTATTCTTTGCCGAGTGCCTTACACTCGGCAAAGAGGACGTTTATCGAGTGTCCCTCTTTGTCGAGTGCTTGACACTCGCAAAGATGGCTTGCCGAGTGCCGGCTTTGTCAGTGCGGCACTCGGCAACGGCCTCTTTTGCCGAGTGCCGTGTTTCGCACTCGGCAAGTGCCGAGCACTCGGCAAAGAGTGCGTCTCCCGTAGTGTACCGAAGCATTGTTGGTTATCATTTCTAGGTCTTGATTTAATTTGTCATGTTGTCTTAGTCGTAGTGGTCGACTGGGGAGAAATAATTTGTCATGTGGATTGGCAGATTCCTAATAGTTTGTTGCGGCTGCACATGCATCCATTTTTATGGTTATCACTACTCGATACAATGAATCCATTAGATTGTGTCCTTAATAGCCGCTGTGAAGCAATCATATCCACTTTAACTGGGTATGTATATTTCTAGGTTTTCGTAGTTTTAGCTTGTACACTCGTAACGATACCATTAGTGCTTTAGGCCATAGCCAAGATATGTTTTGGGATACCGCCATAGTTACAACCGATCTTGCACATTTAGTGAAGGGCATCTACATCAAGGACTACACATGGAAAATTTCTTTACACATTCTTTTGAGCAAGGTTTAGGCCTTGATTAGTTTTCTTCCCTAAAGTTACTCCATATCCCATCAAATGTTTAGACACGTGCATGTAGTATATAAATAAAGACTAAATAACTGATGTACAGTTTGCGAATAATTTACGAGACGAATCTTTTAGCCTAATTAGTCCCATGATTTGACAATGTGTTGCTACAGTAGCACATGCGCTGATGACGGATTAAATTAGGCTTAATAAATTCGTCTCGCGGATTCTGTAATTTGTTTTTTTTATTAGTATCCAAACATCTCATGCGACACCCCATGTGACACCTGATGTGATACCCCACAACTTTACACCCTGAATTTGAACAAGGCCTTAATGAAAAAGTTGGCATAAATGACAGTTTGACATAATTAGCTGTGCAGCACTACTGAAATCGGCACTTTGCCGAGTGCCGAAAGCTTTGCCGAGTGTATTTTATCGGGCACTCGGCAAAGACGGCTTTGCCGAGTGTTTTTTTCGGCACTCGGCAAAGATGTATTTTGCCGAGTGCCATTTTTTGGCACTCGGCAAAATGCGTCTTTACCGAGTGCCTTTTTCTGGCACTCAGCAAAGATGTATTTTACCGAGTGCTATTTTTTGGCACTCGGCAAAATACGTCTTTGCCGAGTGCCTTTTTTGGCACTCGGCGAAGAGGCATTTTGCCGAGTGCCATTTTTTGGCACTCGGCAAAATACGTCTTTGCCGAGTGCTTTTTTTTTGGCACTCGGCAAAGAGGCATTTTGCCGTGTGCATTTTTTTTTTGCCCTCGGCAAATCATTTTTTCAAAGCAATTTTTGAGGCCCTAAATGAATTCAAATGAAAAACTTTTCAACTACAAAGTTGTATAACTTCTCAAGATCTACAAAGTTTATTTTGGTTATTTCTCCATTTGACAAAGCGGCAATAACGTTGTTCATAAAATCTACATCTCTCTCATACTAGTTTCATGAAAGTAGAAGAGAGATATATAAGATTTGTGAACAATGTTACTACCACTATGTCGATGAACAAATGACCAAAATAAACTTTGTAGAT